>NC_137099.1:51445161-51450161 GCF_949357685.1 Gobio gobio | reverse complement strand
GCTATCAAAGATCTTTGTCCAGATTCTAATGGGGATGTTTATTTTAAATAATTTCATGCGTATGGCGTGCAGGGCTCTGCGGGCTTTTGCAAGTAATGTTTGAATTGCTAATTTAAAGTTTCCAGTGGGTGTTAAAACCAGACCAAGATAATTATAATGTAAAGTGTGTTGAATTGTGGTGTTGTTTACTGAAAATGTATGTTTATGTTCCAGATTTCTGGGTTTCTTCTGGAATATCATGACCTTGGATTTTTGGAAGTTGACTTCTAAGGACCAGTCCTGGCAGTATTTAGTTAAGATGTCTAGATTGTTCTGGAGACCTTCTGGTGTTTTAGACAGAATTAGTAAGTCGTCTGCATACAGTAAATATTTGACTTGTGTGTCGAACAGTTGTAGTCCTGGACTCTCTGATTGGTCCAGTCGATCTGCCAGTTCATTACAGTTTTTTTTATTCGCTTTGGTACTATTTTCACAAGCAAGGTGTGCATTTTCAAAACTCATGGTACTAATATCACAACAGATCATCAAAAGTGCACTTTTATCAAACATTTAAGCATATTTTCAATTGTGTTAGTACAATACACAAAACTACAAAGTATCCTTTTCACCACAAAAAATAACTGTTTCATCTATATAAATGTTTCATTCACAGTAACTGCCTTTCATAAAGCTCTTTCTATGAAACTTTTGATTTTCATCTCTTCACGTTCAGTTTAATACATTTGTCTATTATTTAATCCAACAGATCTTAATGGTTAATCAATTAATCATTTGGTTCACCTATAGATTTCTTTTAGATATTGATTCTATATACATAGTTTCTACTTTGTTTGCAATTTCCGATATAGATAACCATATGTAATTAATTATTTTTACATTATAAGCAATTGATCTTAGATTATAACTACTATGTTCAAAGTGCGTGCGCGTGTGTGGCCTGGTAAACTCTACATTATGGGGACAAGATGTCCCTATAAAGATGGCAGTATCCTAATTACTTGTCCTTGCGGGGACTTTTTTTTTTTTACTGTAATGTAAAAATTTAGAAAGTTTTGTGTGATTGATAGGTTTATGGGTAGGGTTAGTGTAAGGGGAGAGAATATACAGTTTGTAACCATTATGCCTGCTTATACCCAGAAAGATAGTGAACCAGACATGTGTGTGTGAGTGTGTGTGTGTGTGTGTGTGTGAGTGAGTGAACAGAGCAGAGTAGAGTATAAAGGAAAGGAAATAGTCAATGACAATATAACATCAGACTGATCAGAAATGCATCAGAAGAAGGGAGACAGATGGCATCAAATACAGCATTTTACATTACAGTATGTATGCATTTGATACTGTAAACAGATTACCATGGTAGAGACACATTACTGTAACTCACCCTTATAAAGCTCAACTACAGTAGATTCAGTCATATGGTACAGTGAGAGCATTTACTGTATTGGCAGCAAACTCTGTTCTATAGCCCAGAACCTCATGGCTGTGTCGTAACTTCATCACACCTTTTGATAACACACTCAATAGATAGATACTATTACAAACATTATAGATTAAATAACACAAATTAGGTAATGTAAGCGTATTTTCTAATCTTATGTGGCATCTGTAGCCTGTGTTACTGTAGATAATTCAGCAACAAGGGTGATTTGAAACATGTATCTTGCATTGTTTGCTGTTGGATGAACTGATTGTTAAAAGTACTAAACTGACAGAAGATCATACTGTTGTGTTTCAGTGATTAAACCAAATGTTCTCATTACATATTACAATAATCTTGTGTTTGAAACAATGATTATGTGGACTGAAGATATGTGCCACTGAATGAAAGCATTACATCAGGTTTTGAAAGAATGACTAGCTGTGTTACAAGTGTGATCAGTTTAGATTTTTGTACTAAGAGTTTTGAAAATGTACACCTTACTAGTGAAAATAGTACCAAAGCAAATAAAAAAAACTGTAATGTAAATGTTAAATAGAGTCGGGCTGAGGCAGCAGCCCTGTCTGACCCCTCGCTGTTGGGAAAAATATTCTGTTCTTTGTTGACCAATTTTTACTGCACATTTATTTTTGTTATACATGTTTTTAATTAAGTCATATGTTTTTCCCCCAATACCACTTTGAATGATTTTATAAAACAATCCTTTATGCCAAATGGAATCAAAAGCCTTCCTGAAATCGACGAAGCAAGCAAATATTTTTCCGTCTTTCTTTTGGTGTACGTGTTGGTTTATTAATGTGTGTAGTGTGTGAATATGATCAGTGGTTCGATGTTTGGGGAGAAAGCCAATTTGAGATTTACTGATGACATTGTGCTGCTTTAAGAAAGATGAAATCCGAGAGTTGATTATAGAACAAAATACTTTTCCCAAACAGCTGGTTACACAGATTCCTCTGTAGTTATTAGGATCTGTTTTATCTCCACTTTTAAAGATGGGAGAGATGAGCCCTGTATTCCAGACCTCTGGAAAAACACCTGAAGTCAGAATCAAGTTGAACAGTTTGAGCAAAGCGTTCTGAAGTTCAGGAGAGCTGTTTCTGAGCATCTCATACTTTATGTTGTCGGGGCCACAGGATTTATTAGATTTGAGGGATTTCAGTTTTCCGCTGAGTTCTTGTGGGGTTATTGGGTAATCTAGTGGATTTTGGTTGTTTTTGATGCATGACTCAAGAGCATTTCATTTTTCAAGGATTTTTAATTGGTTGGGATTATTTAAAGGGTCAGTTTGGTTGGTATAGATGTTCTCAAAGTAATATTTCCAAATCTGACCATCTTGTATGGCTAATTCGTGTGGCTTTGTAGCATTTAAACTGTTCCACATACTCCAGAACTGGCCCTGATCAACTGTGTGTTCAATCTTCTGAAGCGTGTTGTTATAATAATCCAGTTTCTTCCGTCTCAGTGTGTGTTTGTACTGTTTCAGAAGGTCTGAGTGTTTTAAGCGTAACTCAGAATTGACTGGATCTTTGTGTTTTTGGTTTGAAATTAATCTTAGCTCTTGTCTGATTCTTTTACAGTCATGGTCAAACCATTTTTCAGAAGGTTTTTGTTTTGTAGAGTTTTTGTGTTTATATGGTGTCAATTTATTTAAATGAGCTGTTTTTGCTATATTTTCAAAAAGGACATTAATATGTTTAATTGCTAAATCAATTCCCTTCCGGTTATTATCATATATTGAAATACTAAACATTGTTATGGAATTGACTATTTGACTTGACTTTAATACATTAATATATGTTTCAGCAGTGCTATGAGTCCATCTATATGGTGTGTTGAGTTTATATAAATGAATCGGCTCTCTATGCATTTCTCTTGGTCTGATGTTTTCACCTTTAATGGAAACATTGATCTGGCTGTGATCAGACAGGGGACACTGGACTTTGATAGTAAATGCTCTGAAATTGGAGGGGCTTAGATTTGATAGGGCATAATCTACAACACTGTTCCCGAGATTTGAGCTGTAGGTAAAGTGACCACTGGGATCTCCTTTGATTCTACCGTTCAGGATATAAAGACCTAAGGTTTGACAGAGACGGGCTACCTCCTTCCCATGTCTATTGACTCCAGTATCCTGGTTATTTCTTCTGGGCAGGGAATTAAAGAGATCGCGGGGCATTTGTGTGAACAGATGTTTATCTCCTGAATTATCAATGTAATCTTGTTCTAAACCAGTACGAGCATTTAAATCTCCACATAACAAAATTTTCCCCTGGGTTTGGTATTGGTGAATTTCTCCCTGTAAAGTGTGAAATATCTCGTTGTCGTAATATGGAGAATCTAATGGGGGGATATAAATTCCACAGATAAAAAGGTCTTTGTCCAGAATTCCAAAGCTTTTATCCAGTTTTAACCATATGCGATTTTTGCCTTGCTGTACTGGAGATGTAAAAGGGGCAAGATAATTTTTTATCCACATAACTAATCCTCCAGAATCTCTGCCACGATGTACTGAGTTGAGTTTGTCGGAGGGCAGTATGATCTCAGAGTAACCTGCTGGACACTGAGTGGACACATCAGATCTACACCAGGTTTCTATAAGGATCAATATGTCAACATTTGTGATGCTATTCAAGAATTCTGTGTTTGTGCTTTTCAATCCAAATGTTTTAGAGCACAAACCCTGGATATTCCAAAAGCTAAGATTTAACATTTTTCAGAGATTAAAGTACCGCTGTTTATCTGAAGGCAAAACTAAAAACCTCTTACAATAAATAAATAAAAATAGTAATAATAAAATATAAATAAATTGAGAGTAAAATAAAATAAGGAAAACAGGTAATAGTAATAGTAGGGCAAGTATAACAGAAGTAAAACCCATTAAGTTATAAATAAATCTTAAGTACGAATAAGGATTCAAAAATGAATTAAAGAATGAATGAATAAATAGATAAATAAATAAATCACAATGGTAAAAATCAATGTGTTGTGAATGTTAATTAACCAATTATATAGATGATGTCATCAGCTGTGGTATAAATTGATTTTGTGCATGTTAGTTGAGCATTTTGTTGCAGAGGAGATGCAGCAGTTGTTTAATTTCCCCCACATCACTGGAGGAGAGTTCCTGAGCTGATGAGGAGGGCTGCTGGGACACTACCTGGGCGTAGCTCCGCCTCTGCTGGGACGGCACAGGTGGACGGGGCCGGGGTGGGGCTTCGGCGTAGAGTTGTCTCTCTTGTTGTCTGTGAGACACTCTTGAAGTCAGGGGCTGTCTCTGGAGGTCTTGTGGAGGTCTGGAGTGAGATGAAGTTCCAGATGGATCAAACGGCTGCAGTCTCATCTGATGTCTTTTAGTTCCTCTGTAGCCAGTTGTTGGGAAGCGTCCAAGGGCAACATCCTTAATAGATTTAGCAAAAATCCTGACTCCATCCTGGTTGAGGTGGAGACCGTCATGCAGGTGCCATGGTCTTATAGAGCTGTGGGGGACTAAGTGGACGTTGGGCAGACCAGAGCAGGTGTGACGGAGCTCTTCATTGATCTGATCGATCACCCAGGGAGGGAC
>NC_137099.1:50655161-50750161 GCF_949357685.1 Gobio gobio | reverse complement strand
GGATAAAAGCCACATTTTCAAGTCTACACTATAAACTAATATTATTTTGTAGCAATCAAAATGTTTATTTGTCAAAAAACAATAAAACATGATAATATGATTCATTATAGATATTTATAATTTTTTTTTACTGCTGTTCAAAAGTGTTTAAGAAATTATTCAGCAAGGATGAATTAAAGACTTTTACTACAAAACATTATATTCCTTTTAAACTTTCTATTTATCAACGAATCCTGAAAAAATGGTTAGAACGTTTTTTTTTTTCAACATTAATAATAATAATCAGAAAATGTTATTGAGCACCAAATCATCATATGTTAATGACTTTTGAAGGATGTGACACTGAAGACTGGAGTAATGACAGGAAAAAATTACATTTTAAAAATATATTACAATAGAAAACAGTTATTTTAAATTGTAATAATATTTCACAATATTAAAGCCTGTGTCGCCGACGTTTAACGCCTCGTGACTAAACAAAGGGCACCAATGTGAGTGTGCACACCAACACGCGTCATTTTTTTTAAAACGCCTGGGGTTTGTTTTTGTTTTTTTTTGACGTGACACGTTAAAACTGGCCGACCAATGAGATCGATGCTTTTGTTCACATGCCTGGAGCTGCTGAAGTTACAGCAAAGCACGACCACCAAGGCAGTGCTGGTGCTGGTGCTGGTTCGGAGCCAGAGCCTAATTTCAAATCGGTTCTTTGTCTTTCCACACCCAAAGCCCCAGCTCCGCACCAGGAAAAGTGGTTCTTAAGTAGCACCAAAACATTGCTGGTCTAGAAGTAAGAACCGCTTGAGTCAGGGGCTGGGGCAAAGTACAGCGAGATCATACAACTCCTTATGCTTTTGAATCGCTCATGCTGTATTTTGATATCATACGCAGATCGGTCTGCGCAGCGCCAATGCATCTCGAACAAGCCTGGTGTGTTTGTGTTTCCCGCTGCCTCGCTAGCTTCGCTGAGAAAGATGAGACGTATACAGTGACGTAAGGCTGGCTCTGTGGTGGCATGTGGAAAGGCAAACCGGTTCTTAGAAGGCTCGTCAGTCGAACCAACTCCGAACTGGCACTAGCACTGGCTCTGAACTAGCACCTGGTTCATTCTGGTGGAAAAGGGGTATGAGTGACGCTCAAGCACAAAACGGTCTTGCCGAGCACACATTGATACGACGAAGAGGGAGTAAGTAGACAAAGAAGAAGTAAGTAGACAAAGAAGAAGAAGTAAGTAGACAAAGAAGAAGACGAGCTGCTAATGCTGCTTGCCAGTTAGCAAAAAGTGTGTGAATGGTTTTGGCAAGCGTGTAAATACTGTCTCTCTTCTTCTGTGCGACAAGCGAGTGTCAGAAGCGTAAAGTGGCGCAGCACCACCTTGTGTACCGGGACCGCCATCTACTGAATTTGCACGTTCACTCGGCGTATCGCCAGTGAAAATTGCTTGGGTGTGAAAACAAAGACGTGCCGAAAAACGTATTAAAAAAAAGCTGGCCCGCGCGATAATCGTCCTGGTGTGCACAGGTCTTTACTGTATTTTTGATCAAATAAATGCAGCCTTGGTGATCATAAGAGACTTCTTTCAAAAACATGTATATTTTTTTTTTTTAAATCACACATACCCCAAAGTTTCCTTGCAGTCAGTTTTCCCAAAACAAAGCACTTTCAAGGATCAGTAAGGAATGATGAAATCCCATGTTTTTCGACTCCTCCATTGGGTGCTGCATTCACAAGCCACAAGCTTCTCAGAAGTCTGCAGACATCAGCATGCGTCTCTCCAACACTTCTTTTGACATACTGGTGTTTTTGTGAATCCAAAATTTCATTGGTCATTGGCTGTCACTCTGTGCATCATGGACTTTCATATAGCTACTGTAATCTCTTCAGCTAGCTGGCTTTCCGCAAGAATGGTTTCTTAGCTGCAACAAGCCCTTCCTTTCCACGTCTTAAAAGTGTTCTCATGGTTGAAGTGTGCACCTTGCTGCTGGATGGCTCCCAGAAGCTGAGCAAGCACTTCAATGGATTCTCACTATCCCTTAAGAAAGTGACCTTTAAGTACTGGAATAGCTTTAAACATAATTTGCTTGGGTGGTCTAAACTAGATATATAATATATGCATAAAATAACTATAATATATGCACATCACTGTTTCTAGTGAAGAATAACCTTTCCTTGTTATTAATTTTCTGTTAAAAATGACAAATAAAAAACTTTAAGTAAAATAAACAACGCTTCAATAAAAAAAAAAAGTGTAGTGCTAATGTGGTAAAATAAGAATTATTGAGGCGAAACTCACAAAAAAAGTACAGGACTTAAAAGATCTGCTGCTAACATCTTGGTGCCAGATAACACCGCACACCTTCGGGGGTCTAGTGGAGCCCATGCCTCGATGGGTCAGGGCTGTTTGGGCAGCAAAACGGGGACCAACACAATATTAGGAAGCAACACAATCTTATGCCTGATCAGAGTACAGCTCTGGAAAAAATTAAGGGACCACTTAGCATTGAGAAATCAATGTTAAGTGGTCTCTTAATTTTTTTTTCAGAGCTGTATACACATGTTAGCAATAAGTTACGAGAATAATAAGGTACTCAGGCTAGTGCTGTATGGTGAATAAGTCATGGCTGAAGGGCGTTGTTAGGCTCGACGCAAAGTGGACTTATCAGCACTAGCCTCGAGTACCTTATTGCTTTTATAAAATGGTTACCACACAAAACAAATATTAAAGCTAAAAAAATATGTATCAATGCAACTTTTATGAAGTAAAATCACTAAAAGCCTTCTTTCCGCTGGAAAAAAACAGAACAGCAACAGAAGTTACATGATTACGCCATTAGATGGCGGCAAAGACTGTCTTATGAGTGAGTCAGTCAGAAGCAAAGACTTTTATATTTAAAGGAACGAAACTTGATGTAAACACGGAGAACCAAGAGTTAAGATGCAACTGACAAATGCTTTGACTTGTGCTGTCAGTGTCAGGGCATGGGTAAACCCCTTAACTTTTAAAAGGACAAGATATCCCAGCGGACATTCAAATTGACTTTTATTATGAACGTAGCCAGGACGGACCTGAAGGGAAATGCTATCTAAATGCAGGTAAAACACTCACTCACTCACTCTCTCTTTCTCACGATACTCTACTCTACATAATACAGCATGTTCAATGAACAATATCAATGAGAACAAACATATGTTTACATTGCTAAGAGTGATGCTAAGGGTGTTGTGTATCGATGCACAGAACGGTTGGGTGAAGTGGTCATAGTCGTGTTTTACCGTGACCAATTAAGAATCAAGGGTTGGAACTAACCATTTTATATATTATATACATGCTTAGTGAGTAACAGCCATTGACTGTACACTTATGTCATTCATCTACATTTTTTGGTGTAAAAATAACTAAAGCAGAAGTACAAATAAAGTTTAAACCATGTACTTGCATACATGCTCTAATCGTGTGCGAATCGAGAGATATTTGTCTTCCGCTTCTCAACATACTGAGGGTACAGAGTGGCGACACCAAGCTGCTCCTGTTTGCGTAAGTAAATGTCAGCCTTGTCTACAGCCCCTATGTGGTCTTTGATGGCAAACTGCGATGACAGGTTCAAAAATGTAGGCAAAACCGTAGGAATAATGCAGTGAGTGTGACAGAGGAGAGGTGATAGAGGTTGAGCAGGAAGAATGGGAGCAATACAGCATCAAGTGACTGCCACTGAGTCCTACAGATTCTGACATGGTGTTAAAAGAAAGAAAACTGTATTAGAAAGTAAGCAACTGAATTAGATCAGATATAAAAAAAAACGTTCATATTTGAGTGGGAACTTTCTCTCCCCTCAGATATTTCCATACTCACTAATTTATTTAATATGTCGCATAATCAAAATATTTAGACCTACATTAATTTCACGTCTCATAACATATCAAACACGGTCTCCGTCTACACTTTTGTACCCTTGGTGTGTGTGTGTGGTTCAGGTATACCCTACGATAATAGAAAATAAACTTGCCTTGCCTTGCCTTACGTTATGGGGACAACATTTTTTTGGTCCCCATGAGGAAAATGGCTTATAAATCATACTAGGTGGTGCATTTTCAAAATGTAATAATGCAGAAAGTTTTCTGTATGGGTAGGTTTAGGGGCAGGTTTAAGTATAAGGGATAGAATATGTTTGTACAGTATAAAAATCATTACGTCTATGGAATGTCCCCATAAAACATGACAAGCCAACATGTTTGTGTGTTTGTATAATAATAATAATAATAATAATAATATATTTTGACATATACTAAATATATAAATAAACACACACACACACACACACACACACACACACACACACACACACACACACACACACACACACACACACACACACACACACACACACACACACACACACACACACACACACACAGCCAGCACAACCTGGACTATCAAAGTGCCCACAGTTAAGTTAAAGAAACCTATTTATGAAAGCTTTATTAAATTTATCTGACACAATTTGTGAAAAAATGATGAAGGACAATATATTGCAGTCAAAATATTAAACAAAAATGGGGCGAATTAAAACACACACACACACACACACACACACACACACACACACACACACACACACACACACACACACACACACACACACACACACACACACACACACACACACACACACACACACACACACACACACACACACACACACACACACACACACACACACACACACACATTTAAAAAATGATGCAAATAAAATAATAATAGCAAAATTTATGTGCTCCTTGCTTACATGATTTCTCTCTTCTGAAGCCAGTCAGTTAGTGATACACATTTATGTTTTTTCTTTTCTTTTCTGTAATACATTGCAATTGGTGCCACACAAATGTTTTGTTTTTGATTTTCGGGTCACGTAAAGTACCGCAGGTTTACACCAAGTTACCCTTGGTTATGAAAGGGATCACATTACATTCATATGGAGAAATTAGAGTCAATCTTTGTTTATGAGTTTGGGAATATTAGTTTCTCTGACTGAAGTACTTTCAAAGCTGCTTTAAAAAGTCTGTAAATTATTAAAAAGCAAAACAAGCGAATCAATATCTGAAGGCATTTCTTACTGATTTCGCTATTGCATTATTAAACTGTCCCGTCCATAGATTTTACCTCTATATCTACCTTTACTTTTTTTTTTTTTTCTTAGAATGCCTCTCAGCAGGGTCCCTTCTCTTGTTCTCTCTATTTATAACACGCACACTTTTCTAGCAGTTATTATCCAAGATGACAAAGGCTAAACGACAGCTCCCACCTTTAAGAGAACTGGTCAGGTAAAAAATAAATAATAATAACGAAAGGTCAGTGCGCAGATGAAAAAGCAACGTGCCTGCTGGAGATCTGAATTCGAAATGCTCTCGGAAGGCAGAAAAGTATCTAGCGAGGCACGAGACGAGTTTTCTTTGGGAAAAAAGCCTCATTGCAGGCATATGCATATGAATATGGGAATACTGCACAGATTTTTTCTTAATGAAAATAACTCCCCCAATCATGCCACCCTAAATTACACATAATTACTTCATAAAATCTTAAGTGTTGCATTAGCCACATGCTGTAACACACACACACACTGCAAATTTCTCCTTGTAATCCTGAATCTGAGCAACCATAAATACATTTAAAGCAAGTTAAATAGGAAACCAGAGACAAAATAAATAGCACACTTGCCATGCAATTTAACAACACACTCCAAATAGACATTATACCTAAAGAGCCCCAAAGATTTAAAATTGCAAGCGAGTCCCCTTGTTTATCAATGTTTCTGTTACATCCTCTAACACCTTTCATTTTGAATGCCTTTTACCCACAATGCACCATCTGCTAAGCGCACAAGCACACTATTTCTCAGTCCAACCCAAGTGTTATTCCATCTGTCTCCTGGCAATTTTTCCATAAAGCAATAGGAACCCAACTTTAATTCTAGCTGCGCATCTTTTATTTCAGGGTGCAATCGAGTTGCAGGTGTGCGGCTGCATTCTTTAGAGATTCAACAGGCGTACGATCACATCCACCTGTCTTTTTCATCTGCATCATCTGCGGCAACCACAGGGAAAAAATAGCTGGAGAACTTCACAGATGCAACAACTTCTCAAGTTTATTTATATCTGTTGCTTATTAGTTAACACAAGAACAGCTTTGCCTCTGTGACTAATGTTGTGAGCCACAGGGACTGCTGTTGTCTTGATCATCTCGATGCAGTTTATCCTGATTAAAGGGATATTCTCGGTTCAATACAAGGTAAATGACAGCATTTAAGGGATGTTGATAACCTTAAAAAGGTATTGACTCTTCTGGTTTCAAGCAAAAAACCAAGGATGCAGTGAGGGACTTACAATGCAAATTAATGGGGACATTTTTTAATATATATTTATAAGCCAAAAATTTGAAGATTGTAATTTTATAAAAGCACTTACATTAGTTATTCCGTTGAAACCTGGTATTATTTAAGATGTATAGCTGCTTAATTCGTTAATCTAGTTTAATTCATTTATAGGCTACAGTTAGTAGGGTTTTAGTCATTGCATTGTCATGCCAACAAAGCAGAAAAGGTTAGTAATCAATTATTACAACAATTGCACACCAAACCGTTAAGACAAATGTACAATAAATAAACAATGAATAGTGCAACTGCCATAGGATCAATTATTTGAGCAATGTCACACAAATAACAGTGCGATATGGCTGTATATCAGTGTGGCTGTGATTCGGTCGTGGGTAATCACAGCGTGCTGATATGTAAGGGATAATGTACAGCCAGCCGGTTGTTATCCCAGAATAAACCCAGACAGAGTGATTAGGACTTGCGTCACTCTGAAGGGGTTTATTCTGTGATAACAACCGGCTGGATGTATATTATCCCGCTGATTACACAACTACACTCTTAAAAATAAAGGTTATTTGGCGGGGTGTATGGTTCCATGAAGAACCATTAATATCCAAAGAACCCTTCCATTGCATAAAATGTTCTTTATTGCTTAGAAAGGTTCTTTAGAATATAAAATGGTTAGAAAAATTGTGACCAGTCATGGAGAGTAGGGACACAAGTCGGTTCTGGGGCATTTTGAGTTATTTACAGATTCTGAAAGTGTAGTCTCAAAGCTTTCCAGTGATGTGTAACACATGGAAATCTGATAATATTTGGAAAAGTTGTGGCCATTTGAAAGTAGGCACTCAAAAAAGCGCCTACTTCAACAGGGAGAAATTTGCCTCTAAAGATTTTGTTCTCACCTGCTGGGAGTGACAATAGGGCTCATTTACATCTCATTTAGATAAGCCATACCCCCTGTAAAGCTCCCCCTGTAAAGCTGCATGCTTACAATCGGACCACATACTATTAATAATAAAGGATAATGTGCATTGTAAATGTCAGTAATTTATCTTTTTTGACTAAAAATTATTTAGAAGCTGAAATATGTGAGTTTTATCTTTTTATAAAACCTTTTGTTATTTGCTGGTTTTCTACAAACAACTTGGTGAATTGATTTCATTGTGTAGCATTGGGACTTTTTAACAGGATTCTGTGATAACCGTCATGATCAACTATGATAAACTAAAATCAACTATAATTATGTGTTTTTATAGTATAATATGCAAAGTACAATTTTCTATAAGAAAAAAAAAATCTCTGATTCTGTTCTTTTCTCTGACATTTAAGGGTAACATAGGCCTAGAAAGGCTCTTTTAGGTCTAAAACAGTTTGGATAGTTGTTAATACAGCGTTCCCACAGCTTGGTTAACTTCAAATTCAAGAACCTTTCAAGGACTTTACTTTTGGCCATATGACAGAGGTCTGATATTCTATTTGTCATATTTCTGTTTTGCATAAAACTGAAGAATATTCGGTACATCCTATACTGTATTCTAAAATGATCTGATATTAACTTTTGCATGGATTTTATTGAAAAGAGCTTAGGCTCATGTAACCAGTCTATTTTTGCAATATTTCACGCTGAGGTACCGTAGTGGTTTTGTGTGCGCATGAACATCATGGCAATGTACAACACAAAGTACCTCACGCGGGAAACACTTAATGTAATGCATAAATGCAAGTAACAAACGTAAATCAAGCATAGTCCACGAAGTGTTGGCGAAATAACACATTATCGGACCGGAGAGAATAATATGGAATTTCTTCCAGAAAACTTCTTGCACAAAATAAATTCAAGCACTTTCAAGGACTTGTATGTATGTTTATTTTCAGTCATGTCATTGTACTCAGCCCTCTCTTTCTGCACAAGGGAAAGATGATCGTGTTGGTTCTTTACTGCTTCAGACATTGTGTTATCTGGGAGGTTTGAAATTCGTATCAGCTGCTCGTTGCTCGCTGCTCGTGTATCAGCCACCAGGGTTGCCAGGTTTTCACAACAAAACCCGCACAATTGCTACTCAAAACTAGCCCAATCGCATTTCAGGGGGTAAAATATGTGTTTTTTTTGGCATGGTTGCCTACTAAAATTCACATTCCCGGGGCTAAATATCACATAATTGGGGTCGCTTCAACCCGCGGAGATGAAAAACAGCGGACTTGGCAACACTGAGCCACGCTTCCCTTAGAGGGCGGGACAATTACAAAAGAGAAACACGCCTCTGCTGCATGCTAGAATCTCCTAAAAACAAGCCGATTTCAACCTCAAAGTGTATGCTTTTAAATATACCAATACTGCTATCTCAAACACGGAGAGGCTTCTTCATGATCTCAACTAACAGATTCGGCAAAAAACGGTTCTTCTATGGCATTAGACACAAAGACACAAAATATTGTCTTGAATTTAAATATTCTATTAGCTCTTCCGCAAAGCTTCCGCAAAGAAAAACAGTTCCAAACTGCTTTAAGCCTTTATCTATTGCTGAACATTTTTGTTTTTACCATATATGTTGAAATTAATGCTGAAAGGGATAGTTCACCCAAAAATGAAAACTAACCCATGATTTACTCACCCTCAAGTCCTCCTGTGTATATGACATTTTTCTTTCAGACGAATAAAATCGGAGTTATATTAAAATAGTCCTGGCTAATCCAAGCTTTATAATAGCAGTAATTATAGCTCTGTTTTTGAAGTCCATAAAAATGCATCTGTCCGTCAAATAACTGCTCCACGCGGCTCTGGGGGATTAATAAAGGCCTTCTGAAGTGAATCGATGCGTTTGTGTAAGAAAAATATCCATATTTAAAACTTTATAAAGTAAAGTTCCGGCCGTGAAACCCTTGAAGTCTTACATTGTAACCTGTGGTGGTTAAGTGTTTTTCAGTCACAAGATGGTGCCAGACAGTCAACGACAGGTGACACGTAAAGCATATAAGTAGTACTGGTCAAGATAACTCGTAGTACCTGGATGAGCGGTGTGTTATTCACTTTGGCGGTTGTTATCTGGGAATAGCAAACCGCTGGAATGCGCGATTGACCAATCAGAATCAAGTATTCCACAGAGCCGTATAATAAACAGCTCAGCTACGAGTGTGATATTGTGTTTATACAACAGTTCGATGGCACAAGCAAGTAAATAAATCAGAAACATCAACAGTCTTTAAAATCTCTTTTGTGCGGACTACTTCCTTCCGCCACGGATTCAAATCTCAAGTTGACAGTTTAACAGTTGAGCCCAAGCCTCCGTTACTAATTCTAAAACGTCACTTTAGAGATAGTAACGAAGGAACATTGAGTCGCTTCATTGAAGCTTATTAAATTATGTAGATTAGCGTATTATGAGAGATCAAACTAAACGAGTGCATTACCTGCATCTCATATAGCATTCATTCTTCAGGTTGATGTTCATATTACATAAAAAAATTTGCTTGAATTTCCACTGAGGAAAGCGATTTCTTTGTATTTGTCCTTTTTAAAGATTGACAGCGCTGAAACAACTTCCTTGTTTACAACCAGTCCCTCATAAAGACAGTCTTTGCCGCCATCTAATTGTTTAAAGGGTTAGTTCACCCAAAAATGAAAATTCTGTCATTAATTACTCACCCTCATGTCGTTCGAGACCCGTTAGACCTCCGTTCATATTCGGAACACAAATGAAGATATTTTTGTTGAAAGCTGATGGCTGAGAAAGGCTTCAGATAGGCCTCCATTGGCATTCAGTACATTAATACTCCCAAGACCGATAAAAGGCACTTAAAACATTGTTACAAAGTCAATCTCACCACAGTGACTCTACAATAATCTTACGATGCGACGACAATAGTTTTTGTGCGCAAAAAAAATCAAAATAACACCTTTTTCCAACGTGTTACTGCCTTCCGTGTGTGCCTCCACGACGCATGCGCGAGAATATGAAGCAGATCCGGCGTTCGGACAGATGACCCAGAAGCGATTTGTTTACAATCAGAGGAAGACGAGCGTGTCTGAGCTGTTGGATTCTACATTGATCGTGCTTTAGGTCTCGGCGTAGTTCTCAAAATCTGTCTTAAGTGTGCATTTCATGGATTCCCGAACCCCGGTGCTACGTCATATTCTCGCGCATGCGTCGTGGAGGCACACACGGAAGACAATAACAAGCTGGATAAAGGTGTTATTTTGATTTTTTTTGCGCAACAAAAACTATTGTCGTCGCATCGTAAGATTATTGTAAGTCACTGTGGTGAGGTGGACTTTGTAACGACATTTTAAGTGCCTTTTATTGGTCTTGGGAGTATAAGTGTACTGAATGCCAATGGAGGCCTATCTGAAGCCTTTATCAGCCATCAGCTTTCAACAAAAATATCTTCATTTGTGTTCCGAATATGAACGGAGGTCTTACGGGTGTCGAACGACATAAGGGTGAGTAATTAATGACAGAATTTTCATTTTTGGGTGAACTAACCCTTTAATCATGTAACTGTCACTGAAGTCGACTATTGCAATCACTGATGGACCCTTTCTAAATACCAAATACGGCATATTTATATACTATAATATTTACTGAACATTAATATTTCAGTTAACTACAATAGCCATTATAAAAGACAATATGAATTAAAAACAAGCAAACAACTCAGTCAAACGTACAAAAGCAGCACTCTAGTAAACCATATGGGACTTAAGTTAAATATAGCCTAAATATAAAGTTATAAAACTTAATTTTCCCCTTGACCAAAATCGATTTGCTCTGGAACAGGATTGCCCTGTTAATAAGACCAAAGATTGCCCGTTTGATATACCCCAAATGAATTATATCTTATGTTTAACCACTATCTAAATAAAGTAAGGGCCAAGTGGGTACATGAGCGATGAACAGCCCCTGACGGCCTGGAGCTCGCATTTGTGAAAGTGAATATATATATATATATATATATATATTTTTTTTTTTATTTATTTTTTTTTTTTACGTAAAATAGTCACTGTGTTTATATACAGTTAGGTCCATATATATTTGGACAGAGCCATAATTTTCTCACTCTTGGCTCTGTATGCCACCAGAATAATATTAAAATGAAACAACCAATATGAATTTGAAGTGCAGACCTTCAGCTTTAATTTAAGGGGTAGAACAAAAATATCAAGTACAAATTTTAGGAACTGCAACCATTTTATACACAGTCCCTCCATTCTCAGGGGCTCAAATGTAATTGGAAAAATGAATATAATCATAAATAAAATTTTCATTTTTAATATTTTGTTGAGAATCCTTGGCAGGGAATGACTGCCTGAAGTCTGGAACCCATGGACATTACTAAAGACTGTGTTTCCTCCTTTCTGATGCTTTGCCAGGCCTGAACTGCAGCTGACTTCAGTTGCTGTTTGTTCTTGGTTCCTGGGTTGATTTTGCAGTGTGTTTTGGATCATTGTCCACACCGTGAAGCGCCGTCCAATCAACTTTGCTGCATTTGGCTTAATCTGGGCAGACAATATATTCCTAAATATTCAGAATTAATCCGGCTGCTTCCGTCACATCATCAATAAACATCCAGTGCCACTGGAAGCCATGCATGCCCATGCCATCACACTGCCTCCGCCATGTTTTACAGATGACGTTGTAAGCTTTGGATCATGAGCCGTTCCAAGACTATTCCATACTTTTTTCTTCCCGTCGTTCTGGCACAGGTTGACCTTAGTTTCATCCGTCCAAAGAATGCTTTTCCAGAACGTTTTTAGATGTTTTTTTGGCAAAGTTTAATCTGGCCTTTCTATTCTTGAGGCTTATGAATGGTTTGCATTCCTCTGTATTTGCTCTCATGAAGTCTTCTCTTGATTGTAGACTTTGACAATGACACGCCTACCTCCTGGATGTTTTGGATGGATGTTGTGAATGGATTTTTTTTTTTTAACCATGGAGAGGATCCTGCGATCATCTACCACTGTTGTCTTCCGTGGACGTCCAGGCTTTTTTATGTTGCTAAGCTCACCAGTGCATTCTCTTTTTTCTTAGATGTACTAAACTGTTGATTTGGCCACTCCTAATGTTCCTGCTATCTCTCTGATGGACTTAATAATGGCCTAATAATGGCCTGTTTGACTTGCAAGGAGAGCTCCTTTGAACGCATGATGTGGGTTCACAGCAGTAGATTCCAAATGCAAATACCTAGACCTTTCACCTGCTTGATTAATGAAGAAATAATGAAGGAATAGCCCACACCTGTCTATGAAACAGGTTTTGATTCAATTGTCCAATTACTTTTGGTCCCTTGAAAAGGGGGGATGGCTACTCCCAAGAGATGTAATTCCTAAACCCTTCCTCCAATTTGGACGTAAATACCCTCAAATTAAACCTGAGACGAGAGATACAGCCATAGCTTGAATATGTTTAGATAAATACCTGAAAAAACTATAATTGTGCCTGTGTTCAAATATATATGAACCTAACTATGTATATGTATATATATATGGCAGTTAATTTGCAGTGGCAGTTCATGTGTAAGCTATATTAATTATGTATTGTATTATTTTACAATATTTGAATCAACTATTCAGAATAGATCATGCAGTACATCACTGGGACACAAACCATCAGTTGAGAAATGCTGGTGTTAAAGAAAGTCTTGCATTATCAAAAAGGACAATATCATCCTCATCAGTAGTATTAGCTTGCCATATTTCGAGCAACACCTGTCGAGTCCTGATGTTTTGTAAGCCAGTAAACAACGCAGCATCCTCGTCCGTCAAGGTACTCCACATCCAGCCATCTATATATATCTATTACATTTTCCCATTTGAAACTGGCATACACATAACATCCCGACAGAACCAGTCCATGATTATTAGAGAAAGAGGACTTTTGCTTTTAGTGTGAACATTAGCTAGTTGTTACGCAGACAGAGACACACTGTCAATCAAATGCCACGGCCTTTTCACTGCGGGAGAATAAAACAGCGTCTGAGAGGCGCCGCAGATCAATCGCTCTGACAAGTTCGCCCATTAATGGCTGTACAGATTACAAATGATTGACACTAGCATAACCACACATCACAGTTTAATTACAGGGCCTGAGATGGCATCACATCCGCTGAGAGCCGTCTGAGAGCATGTGTTTGACATAAGCAAATGTGCCACCGGCTGCACACTTCTGCGCTACATGTCTACACCTCAACTTATTATTGACGTAAGGGCAGGCGTGGCTAACTTGATTGTGTCAAGGCTTCCGGTCTCATCCGCTTCCAGTTATATTAGCTTTACAAAAACTGTCCGTTATGCTGCTTGATTTTGCAAACTGTTATTTGATATCCTTTTTTTTTTCGGAATCATAAACACACTGGTTTGTAGTGCAAATTATTTAACAATTTACTGCATTTTGTTATTGTTCCAGTTATTTACTATAGAAGCAATGAATGGGAAGTCCACACGATCACAGAAAATTGTGAATACACTACAGTCAATAAAGCTATGCATAGGTATCAATGATTTCAGGAAGTTTAGAGATAATTGATATGTTTATGATTTAGGTTTTTATTTTTTATAATTATTTTATAATTCTTCATGAATTGGCCAATCTGTAAATGTCAAAATACAATAGTTTCAATAGTACTATTCTACAAGACACAAACAATATGCGTGTTAGCATGATTTTAGTTAGTAAAAATAGCTTGCTAACCTTTTCTGCTTTGTTGCCATGACAATGCATAAAACCCTAAAAGGACTGTAACAGCTCAAATCATATTTGATTGCACCATGAACTGAAAGAAGTCTAGACGACTGGGTCAGAGGATCTCGTGTGGGGTGTTCCCGGTATGCAACAGTGGTCAGTATCTATCAAAAGTGGTCCAAGGAAGGAACGGCGACAGGGTTATGGGCGGCCAAGGCTCATGATGCACGTGAGGAGCGAAGGCTGGTCCGTGTTGTCCAATCAAACAGACGAGCTACTGTAGCTCAAATTGCTCAAGAAGTTAATGCTGCTTCTGATAGAAAGGTGTCAGAATACACAGTGCATCACAGTTTGTTGCGTATGAGACACAAGCAGACACGGGGCTGGCTTTATCTGCCCTCCATGATGTGACCAGCGGCTTCATAAACAAACACCCCGACGCTGCTTTCATCGTCGCGGGTGATTTTAACAAAGCAAACCTAAAGAAAGTATTGCCAAACTTTCACCAGCATGTCTCCTGTCCCACACGAGGAGCAAACACACTGGATCATTGCTACTCTCCGTTTAAGAACGCCTACAAAGCTCGTTCACAGCCAGCTTTTGGCAAATCGGACCATGCCGCCATTTTCCTCACACCAGAATATAAACAAAGGCTCGTTCAAGAGCCCCCGGTGAGGAGGGAAGTCAAACGCTGGTCATCCCATTCAGAGATCACGCTACAGGCAGCTCTTGATGACGTCGACTGGGACATGTTCCGCGCGAGTTCTGAAGACGTCAGCGAGTTCACAGAAGTGGCGCTCTGCTTTATTAACACACTGACAGAGCAAGCCACACAAACAATAACTATAACGTCCTTCCCTAATCAGAAACCGTGGGTGGACAGTTCAATTCGCACCGCAGTAAACTCGCGCACCACCGCTTACAATGCCGGTCTCCTAACGGGGGATATGAGGGAGTACAAAGCTTCATGTTACGCTCTCCGGCGCGCCGTTAAAGCCGCAAAACTCCGCTATAAAGACCGAGTGGAATCTCATTTCCAACTCAACAACTTCCGGCGGATGTGGCAGGGACTGAGAACCATCTGTGCTTTTGGAACTAAATCCTCTGCAGAGGTGAGAGCTGATCCGTTACTGGTGAACGAGTTAAACTCTTTCTACGCTCGCTTTGATGGTAATCGCGGCAGCGCGACTCCGGCGAGTGACGCGTCAGAGAGAGTCCCTCAGAGCAGCAACGGTCACGTGATCTCTGTCTCGGAGGACGAGGTTCGGAGGGCACTCAAACGTGTGGATGTCAGGAAAGCTGCTGGGCCGGATGGTATTTCAGGTCGTGTTCTGCGGTCCTGTGCTGATCAGCTCGCAGGGCTCTTTACATCCATATTCAACGAGTCCCTTGCTACATCTGTTGTCCCCACCTCCTTCAAACGATCCTCCATCATCCCTGTACCTAAGATCAGTAAACCCTCTTGCCTAAATGACTATCGTCCAGTGGCTCTCACATCTTTAGTCATGAAGGTCTTTGAGAGACTCATTAAAAACAACATTTGCTCCTCCATTCCTGACACTTTGGACCCTCTTCAGTTTGCCTATCGTCCCAATAGATCGACTGAAGATGCCATCTCTCACGTCCTTCACTCCTGCCTCACTCACATCGACAGCAAAAGTGGGAACTATGTCAGGCTGCTATTTATTGACTATAGCTCAGCCTTTAACACCATAGTTCCCATTAAGCTAACACACAAACTCCTGGATCTAGGCCTGAATTCTTCTCTCTGCCTCTGGATTGAAGATTTCCTCACTGGCAGACCCCAGGCGGTGAGAGTAGGCCAGTTCACCTCCACCTCCATCACCCTGAGTGTTGGAGCTCCACAGGGCTGTGTGCTGAGTCCCCTGCTCTACTCTCTCTACACCCATGACTGTTTGTCCACACACAGCTCCACCTCGATCATCAAGTTTGCTGATGATACTGTTGTCCTGGGTCTCATCTCCAACAACAATGAGACGGCATACTTGGACGAAGTGGAGCAACTGACATCATGGTGCCAGGACAACTGTCTCTCTCTGAATGTTAACAAGACCAAAGAACTGATTGTGGACTTCAGGAAGAGACAGCATCGGTCATACTCCCCTCTCATGATCAGCGGGACACCGGTAGAGAGAGTGAGCAGCTTCAAATACCTGGGTGTGAACATCTCAGAGGATCTGACCTGGACTACACACATCCAGACACAGGTGAAAAAAGCCAGGCAAAGACTGTACCACCTGCGCCAGCTGAGGAAATTCAGGGTTTCACCAGCCATCCTGAAAACTTTCTATCGAGGGGCGATAGAAAGTGTCCTGACTCAGTGCATCACAGCGTGGTACGGGAACAGCACCAGTCACGACTGCAAAGCCCTGCAAAGAGTGGTGCGCTTATCCGAGCGCATCTCAGGCTCAGCTCTCCCGTCTCTGCAGGACATCTTCACCAAACGCTGCAGAGGTAGAGCTACTAAAATCATCAGAGACATTAATCACCCTGCAAACTCTCACTTCACCCTGCTGCCATCTGGTAAGCGCTTCCGTAGCCTGATGGCAAAGACTGAAAGACTCAGGAGGAGTTTCTTCCCCCAGGCCATCAGACTCCTGAACTCAGTCACGTGACTCACTTCACCCCCGCACACGCATAAACATACGGTCTTTCAACATTAACATCCACATACTGCAATTGCACTGCACTTTACTTTACGTCCCTATTGTTACTGCGTAACAACCTGTAATAAACCTTGCACATTATACTTCTTTATATATACATATCATATATTTTATGTTAACCACTTATTTTTAAGTCTACAGTTTATCTCACTTATCATCCACATATTTTTTTTTTTTTTATATTTTTATTTTTATCTTATTTCCTATTTTTATCTTTTACTTGATTTATTTATAATCCTACTTATGTTAATACTTTTTATTCTAACTTTATTCTATTTCTATTTAATTTCTTGTAACTGTTATTTGCACTGTCCATGGAGCGGACCTGTTTACATTTCACTGCCAGTTGTATATTGTGTATATAACTGTGTATGTGACAAATAAAACTCTTGAATCTTGAATCTTGAATCTTGAGACTGCATAGCCGCAGACCTGTCAGGGTGCCCATGCTGACCCCTGTCCCCATCAGAACTGGACCACGGAGCAATGGAAGAAGGTGGCCTTTTCTGATTAATCACGTTTTCTTTTACATCCCGTGGATGGCCGGGTGCACGTGCGTCGCTTACCATGGGAACACATGGCACCAGGATGCACTATGGGAAGAAGGGAAGCCGGCGGAGGCATGTGATGCTTTGGGCAATGTTCTGCCATAACCTTGGGTCCTGTCATCCATGTGGATGTTACATTGACACGTACCACCTACCTAAGCATTGTTGCAGACCATCTCTTTCATGGAAACGGTATTCCCTGGTGGCTGTGGCCTCTTTCAGCAGATAATGCGCCTTGCCACAAAGCAAAAATGGTTCAGGAATGGTTTGAGGAGCAAAACATCAAGTTTGAGGTGTTGACATGGCCTCCAAATTCCCCAGATCTCAATCCAATGGAGCATCTGTGGGATGTGCTGAACAAACAAGTCCGATCCATAGAGGCCCCACCTCGCAACTTACAGGACTTAAATGATCTGCTACTAACATATTGGTGCCAGATACTACAGCACACCTTCAGGGGTCTAGAGGAGTCCATGCCTCGGCGGGTCTGGGCTGTTTTGGCAGCAAAAGTGGGACGAACACAATATTAGGATCATAATGTTATGCCTGATTGGTGTATATCTATATATATATATATATATATATATATATATATATATATATATATATATATACATTATTGCAAATTCAGGTCTTATCGAGCCGGATGTAACACGGATGGATCTCTAACCGCAACTCTAGTATACAACTCTCCTGATATTTTAATGACAATTAGAAAATAAATAAAGCTTTTTTTACACATATTCTCTCTCTTCTCGAAAACAAAAATATTGAAGAAATAATGCCTTGACTAACCTGCATCCGACTAACACGCGTCTCTATTTGTAAGAAAATACATAAATAAATATATATTCCTAAAACTTCTATACAATGGGCCCTATCTTGCACCCAGCGCAATTGACTTTGTACACCGACGCATGTGTCATTCCTATTTTGCACCCGCGCAAAGCGCGCTTTTCCCTCCACAGAAGCACGTCGCCAAACTAGTGAATGAACTTGCGCTACCTGGGCGGTTCAGCGCAAAAAAGGAGGCGTGTTCCGGCGCAAACAATCCCTGGTGCTATTTTGCTGTTCCATTAAACAATTGCGCCACTGACCAGAAAAAACCTAGTCTAAAGTCAGTGGCGCGTTGCGCGTTGTTCATTATGCTATTTTAAGGGCGCATGCTTGACCATAATGTATAGCGTGCACAACGCGCATACACTTTGCTCATGTAATCTACACAGATGCAACAGTTATTTTTGCAAATCATAAATTGTTACACTAAAAAATATTAACACATGAGATGACGGAAATCATTGTGGTGTGCCACGAAGATGTGAAAAAATAGGCATAAATCTAGCTTACAAATTATTCAGGCTAATTGTAGTCTAATAATTAAGGAGACCTGTTTGCCCAATAGTGGCAACTTCTGGCAAGACATATGTATATAAGGACATCTAACAAATTGGTTTGTCCGTCAAGAACCAGGAAAAAAAATCGGTGAGGGTGGACGCAGCGATGTCCTCTGCTGGCGTCAGGTCCTGAGTAGAGGCAGATCCACCTCCCGTTACACGGCGTGCCCGATTGATGCTGGCAAGCTTGGACCTTCCCCGTCTTCTGATGTCATTGTAGCGCTTGCGGCACTGGTGCGATGTCCTGGGGATGCCAGCTGATGAAACAATTGTGGCTATTTCCTCCCACGCCTGTTTAACCGACGCTATTTTGGGTGGGTTTCTCCCATCCCCATACAACACAACTTCTCTGTCTTTCACTGCTCTTACAAGAACATCAGTCTCCTCGGCTGTGAACCGCTCCTGGCGTGCGCCTGGTAAATACGCCATAATAATAGCAATCCATAATGGAACTTGCGCACCTGCTTTTACAGGGAATGTTGGATGACGCTCTGATTGGTTTATTCACGTTACGCCCAAACCACACCTATGAATAATGAAGCTACTTCAGACCAACCCATTTTAGATTTGCGCCGGGCGCAAGAGCCATTTATCCCGCCGGGAAAATAGCAACAGCGCTGAGACCCGCCCACAAAGTTACTTGCGCTTCGCACTTTGACACTTGCGTTTCAGATCGTTAAAATAGGGCCCAATATCTTCATGGCACTCCACCAAAAGAAAACAAACACAAAAGCTTCACGAGACCCATGAAAAGAAGAAACAAAATCAAAGGGATGCAACACAGAAAAAAAAGAAGAAGAAAAAACATCTAAAAACCTCACTGATGCAAGTCTGGTGAAGGTCTGCCTGATGTAACATCTTAAATTAACATATCAGTTGCACTACCCAGTCTGAAGGCCAAGCTCTCCCTTTTTGAGGTTCAGCAAGGTACGGCTGAAAGTTATGCTAATCGACTCCAAGACGAGAGCATTCCTTTTTTTACATATTCAACCCATGGGGAGATTTCCAAAGAACAGCTGCATGTTGTACCTATAATCGTCAATGCATTGAGAGACATGTTATTCTTCTGTTGCTTTGAAGCACATTGTAGGGAAGGTTCTTTTGTTTACCAATGAATAGTTGAGACTGTCTCGTGTCATGGCAGCTTACTGCAGCTGGTATTGAGTCCTTGTCAGATATTTCACACCATTCGCTGATTCACTGTTGGCCAGTCAATTAGGGGGGCTGGGAAAAGCCCCAGAGAACCGTACAACCCAGAGCCCCGTTTCATTTAAAAGCGTTCTGTTGTTTTCCACTGTTGTGCAGGCTTGGCTCTTTAAAGATCTGTCTGAACTACCATAGACTTCACCCAGCACTGTCAGTCTGACAGCATATAAAGCAATGTTGTAAGCTGCCCTTCGATGCAGATCTAGGACTTGGAATGCAGTGGAGACCAGTGTTGGGGAAGCTACTCTGAAACTGTATTTTGACAAGCTACTCATAAATTATATTTAAGATACATTGAAGCTACTCTTCTGAAAAAAGTTGTTAGCTACTCACTCTCAAAAAGTAGTAGTTAGATACTTTCCAACACTGCATAAAGCTGATCTTAGAAGTAAAGCTGAAAGGAATGAAATAGTAGGAACAGGAGAATTTAGACAAACGGTAAAAACGTGCTGCCCTAGATAGACCTGACCTGCCTGTATACAGTACACAGGAAATATGGGACACTGAATGTGTAGATAAGCCTTTTAAGAAAATGTAAATCATAATTCTGTTTTTTTTTCTTTTTTTCTTAAGGCAGCATAATGCAATATTTATTTTAATTAAGTTATGAAAAAATAATGCTCTGAAATAGTCCGGCCCGCCAGAGATTTCCATCCGGCCCCCAGAATAATTCTGAATTCAGGAATAGCCTTGTAATAGGAAAAAGTTTAGGGCTGGTCCGAATACCATTTTTTGAGCTTCGAAGCATCGGAGAGAGGGGCTGAACATATTTTTATCTCTAATAAAGGCAGGAATCTGTGTCTGTATGTCCGTTTGCACTTTTATTATTTCGAGAAACGTTCATCCAATTGACTTCACAAGGGAGTGCAGTGTCGCATTTGGTGCAATATAGATGGACACACGCGACACATTCAGAATTAATAAACTTTTAGTAAACTACAGTCAGAACAGCACAAGCGGGAAGCGGCACACCTCACGCGGGCAGAGCTTATGCTCCGAGAACGGACACTGCACTAGTGATATAAAACGCACACACACAGGTCTGTTAAATTAAGCAATACTTTTAAGGAAGTCTAATATTTTTCTGACTAACAAATTGGCACAGTAAGGGTAGATTTAAATAAAGAAAAACGACATTTAAATAAAGAAAAACGAAATTAAGTTAAATTACAAAGATTGATAATAACGGGTAAAAATGCTAATACATTTTGTTTCTATTATTCTATTTTCCACAATGTCAAAGCAACAAAACACAAGCTCAGACATGCACTTTGGTCCATACAAACTCCGCTGTTCTATTTCTAGCATGCACGCGTTTTCTGCGTGGCTAGAGCACGCGTGTGCAAACTCCAACCTGTTAAATAGAGCCAAAATAAAAACGGACACGCCACGCAGCTGAGACGCTCACGCAGCCAGTGTGTCGCCGGCCTTATTCAAGCAGGAATGAGAACCGTTTCGCGGGGGATCCCAGGGGTGCAAAAAAAAAAAAAAAAAAGAATATTTGAATGTCAAATTTTCAAATCGAATACCAACCCACCGAACGAATATTCGAATATTCGGGTCCATTCCATATTTATTCATTTTTAAATCTAACGAAAAAAAAGCCTTCTGAAAAGTAGCTTGTGCCATAGCCTGCCTTCAGTCAAGAATGACGATAAACGCGTTGCTCTCATTGAACATCTTTTATTGTTTCACGTGCTCATTTTTTCACAAATGTCAACATTTTCCTTGCCTGGGATTTGCGCACAATTGCGGTGTCTCAATAACAACCATCAACATAACAGAGAAGAACATGGTAATTGCAAGCCTTGCACATCAGCAAATAGTTCTAATGACAAATAAAAGCGACAGGCCTCAGTTTTATCTGGCCCTTACAGTGTCTGCAGAGAAAAATTCTGGCCCTTGGACAAATATAGTTGATGACCCCTGATATTGACCCTCAAGACTTAAAGGTGCAGTGTGTGAATTTTAGCGGCATGAGGTTGTGTAACTAAAAATGGTCATGTGCACAATTACACTGTTTTAATAGTATTAATTGTTTTATAATTATTAATATTTTGTAATTAATAAAATATTATTTTAATCAATTGTCAATGTAAGTAATTTAATTAATATAACTATATACTTTTAAATAAAAATAATCTGTTTAATTTTTTTTTTTTTTTGTGAAACCATTATTTTTTAGTGTATGTCTGGCCTGAAATAATTTGAAAACTTGAGGACAGGCTCTAATGCAAGGCTTAGCACCAGCTCTAATTCTCCCTGTATCTTTCTGGAGAGCATGGTGTGATACCTTATGAATTCCTATACTTCCATTTCTCCCTCCCCCTGATCCTTAATCTCTCAATCTGTTATCCCCTGTCAACCCTCTCTCTCCCTGTCTATCTCTCTGGGGAGGTATTTCCAGTGTGTGAATGATGCGGGAGGTCAGGGAGCACCTGAGGAGTTATCCACAGGCTTTTACGAGCCATCCCGCAAGGCAGCCACCCCTGGGGAGAGGTCAGAGAGCTGGAGAACTACAGAGCTGGCAATGTGACTGGGGTTTGAATATAGCCGATGTGTTTGGTATGCCCACAGAGACTGATGGAAAGTAGCGATGGAGCAAATAGGTTACACATACATACATACATACATACGTATATTGGCAGAACATGAACACAAAAATAGCACATAGGGTACATATATACCCTATATTTTCACAATACTGGCCAATAATATCAGTATAAAAAAGTAAAAGTAAAACTTTTTATGCATTTTGGCCATTCATTTATATGGTTTGGGAGCTTGAAAAAGCTATCTTTTGAAATTGGTTTTCAAGTTTTTGAAAACAATGCCGCTATCGTCTTCAGTAGGAGGCGATACTGTCTATATGAGGGAGTCCTTGGGCCCTATCATACACCCGGCGCAATGATGTGACTCTGATTGGCCCAAAAGTTGGACCATGTGCCTGGAGCGGCGACCATTTTTCCTGTTGTTAAACTAGCAAAAGTGGATTCTCACACGCCCTAAGTGCATCTGCGCCATGCGCTCAGATCGTTAAAATATGGCCCATTAAATAATTTCTTCAAATTATTCTTTCAAGCATTCAGGCAAATCATTATTTGCTTAAAGGAGTGATGAATTGAGAAATCAACTTTCCTTTGAGCCTTTGATATATGAAAGTTCAAAGTTTCAGAGCTGAAAACGTCCTTGTTAGTCAAAGAAAAGCTTTTTTAGACACCAGGCCGAGAAAACGAGAGCTCTCACAATATGTCGACCATTGACGTAGTAGGACGCAGAAGCACCGCCTCAAGCCCATTCACCGACCCGTGGAGCTAAACGGGTCGAGCAATAAACATGACGGTTCCAGCTCACGTGCGTAAGACATTGCGTTTGTTTGCTCCATTTCTCCGCGGAATCGATTGTAAACAAGATAGAGGTCGAGACTGGATTTGCAGACATATTGAGATTAAAACACAGACTCGGACTTGTAACGCCAGCTCGCAAAATGTGTTTTTCAGATGGGCTATCACCTATCTTGCACGCGTGTGTGTGTGTGTGTGTGTGTATGGTTCGCGGTTATATTCACTGATGATCGGGCGAAATGATACAGAAATAACATCCCAGTCAATCGCGGGTGGATGAGAGATGAATCATTGTGTTTGTTTGATAAAGATATTTTGCGAGTCCTGTGAGCGTTTCCCCAGATGCTTTCAAAACAATCCCCACATGTACTGAGGGGAGCTGAAGCTCATTAAATATGCAAATCTTATCCAATCATAGCCGTGGGCGTTTACTTCCAAGTCTTCAGTGCGGCACTGTTTTTCAGAGAGCCTCAAAACCAGTGAAGAAAATAGTCTATTACTTATTTATCATGATGTTTCTGAATGTAAAAACCATGCAAACGTCAAAAGTTGACCTCAGACAACAGTATAAAAAAATTAAAAAAGCCATTTCATGACACCTTTAGTCGATTCATGCAAAAAGGCTGATTCACCCAGAAATTAATTACCGAAGTGACTGTTTATAATTGAGCCAATTAATCATTCACTCAAATGATTTGTTCAAAAAAACATTCATTCAGAAATGAATCACAGTCTAGTCTTTGTTTGTAAAATGTAAGTTTCTCAATATTAACATTTTGTTTACTTGAACTGTTGCATGAAAGCAATTTCACATTTGCAATCATAACCGCGTTATAAGAAAAATAAATCTTTAGAAAAATGGAAAAGGTACTTTATCTGTTAAATTTACAGACAATTAACCCAAACCCATAAACACACCACAAAATAAAACACGGGAAAAACATCTGTAAAAATATATAGCCGTTTGGAAAATTCCTTCATATCAATATGCAAAACCATGCAAAATGCAAGCTTTCACATTCTATTCATTTAAAAAAAAAAAAAAAGTGCAATGTACAGTGCTTACTGCACAGTAAATAATGTTCCATTCTGAAAATAGCCACAGTCACATACATTACTCTATAATTTCTTTCACACTCTCAAATGCACAAATTCTTCCACACTCCCTTTCTATTGTTGTTTCCGTCGTATAAGAATATGCTTAGCCTTATTTTTTCTCTGTTTATCTCTTTATTTCATGGTGGGTTTTTTGTCTTTTCTCCCTCTTAGCCTAAGCTTTTTTAGTGCATAGTTAATTCTTTATTATTTATTTCGAAGGAGCATCATTATGAAGGGAATTCTGCAAAATGTCAAGTTCTGTATTAAAAAAGATACAAAAATCTGACAATAAAACATGCTCTGTCTTTTAGAAGACAGGTGTTTGTTTTTGACTCCACTAGACAAGACGCTTCAAGTGAGCAAAAGATGCTTCAAGTGAGTCACAGTGATAAACCAGAGTGTTTATCTGATGTGTCAGATTGTCAGAAGTAGACAATGATGTGCACTCAGATGAACAGATTAATGCTTTTCTTGATGAAACAAAGGAACACGCTCTCATAAGAAAACATCACTCTAGTGGCTCACAACGTCGCTCTGGTGTCTTCAACTTGTTTTGGAGGATTCCATGCGTTAATCCAATCTAAAGTTTTATTTTTAGGATTGAAAATGCTGTACAATGAAAGCAGATTTTTGCTGTCAAACTCTCAAAATGATGGAGGGAAGGTTTACCAGCAAATCAATTTTATTCGTCTAATTTTTTTAATTATCGGGATTTATCATTTATCTTTCTGCCATGGTGTGGGTTAATAATACTTCTGTTCAAAAGTTTAATTTTTTTTATGTTTTTGAAAAAAGCCTCATGTTAAATATAGTAAGAAAAAAAATTGATATTACTAGTTTTCTATTTAAACATTTTAAAATGCTATTTAATCATGTGATGTCAAAGCAGAATTTTCAGTATCATTACTCCAATCTTCAATGTCACATGATCCTTCATAAATCATTCTTATATGATGATTCGCTGCTCAAGAAACATTTCTTTAGCCTAGAAATCTAGACGCACCCTAGCGGCAGCAAATCTAATTTGTAGGGTAGTCTAGCAACTCTCCGTTGGCTTGCGAGCTGGAAAAACCAAACTCTGGTCAGGCCAATCACATAATGTATAGAGTCGGTGGGCGGGCTTAACATAATGAAGGCAGAGTTGCCGCGGTTCCGCATGCTACTTGTAAAGAAAGAAGCTGGCGAACAGCGGTCTTTCGAAACGGCTTTGGGCGCGACTCTGGAAGACTTGGAGTTAAGCTTTTCTTTGAGAAAAGAACAAAGAACGGCACTGAAGTCATTCTTAAAAAAGGAAGATGTGAGTTTTGCCGACCGGATACGGCGAAAGTTTAATCTATCAACTAGCTCCGCTTCTTCGTTTCTCTGGTTGGTTGTAGCGCTATCCTATTGCGTGCAGAGGGAATTTGAAAGACAACCGTTTATCCCGCCCCTCGGATTGAGCCCTGCCAATGTTGAGTTCCCAGACCCAAAATCTTGATGTGGGTCTGGCTTGTCAGGCTAACATTTCTGAATTATTATCAATGTTGAAAACGGTTTTGCTAGGGGTGAGCGATATGGCAAAAAATATCATATAACTTTTTTTCATATTGGTTTTTAAGATTTTGCTGAGCAGAACAGCCAAACTAATCATATTATCTTTGTTATTAAAAAATAACTAAATTAATAAGACTATTAAAAATAAGATGCAGATTACTAATAATAGAACAAATAGGGTAGAGTGTAACAAGTACTCCCTATAACCACAGGCCTTGCTCTTCTCATATCATATACAACTGTGATATTCTGCAAAACAACAAGCTTTAGAACACTTTTTTTTCTTACTGTTAAAAATTATATCACTTAACGTGAAATACGTTTTCTCTCAGGTACGTCATGTCACCCATGGGGGCGTTTTCCCCCACTCTACCTACAATATGAAATCAGTGCGTTCATATTTTCATCTATATTTACTGTAATAGTAGCATTCAAGTTAGAAATTGAATGAACAAATAAAACACAATACATAGACTTCACTGTATGAATTAAATACACACTGATTCTTAAAGCTACTAAAAGTTATTCAGTCAGATATTAAAGTTGTTCAGTCAGGAGCAGTGAGTGTGATTTTTCTCTTTGTTGTTTGATTAAAATTAAAGGGTTAGTTCACCCCAAAATTATTGGGTCGCCTCATAACATTAGGTTGAACCACTGTATCATGGACGATTTTAACAATGTCTTTACTACCTTTCTGGGCCTTGACTGTGGTAATTACATTGCAGTGGGGGTCAGAAAGCTCTCGGATTTCATCAAAAATATCTTAATTTGTGTTCTGAAAATGAACGAAGGTATTACGCCGGTTTCACACTGCACGCGTAAGCAGTCTTAATCATTTAAACCGACCTTTGAAGTTTTGGGCATTCTTATATGAATTAATATACAACGATACATATAATGATGGAGCTACTTCCGTGCTTGGAGTCATCCAACCTGTGATAATATTGAATACAGAAAATGCCATAATAATTAAAGAACTCAAAGTATATAGCCTCAAAGTATGTCAGTACATTGCTTCAGTATTGTGGTTTCATAAAACAACCAGTAATCATGGCATAAAAGAATTTGAGGCATGACAAAAACAAACAATTCTGTCAATATTGCAATGGTGCAAAGTCCCTGTAGCTGAAATGAATTCTATGTCATCTCATTCAACAGGATAGTTAAAGCTGACATAACTTTGAGAATGACATGTCTGTTATCAAAAGCAAAATGCTGGCAAGATAGAATGTGGGCATAATTTATGTGTCATTTATTTAGACAACAAGAAACAACAGTTGAATTCTTTAGTAGCGACATTGATGATATATTTTTTCTTCCATTTAAGATGGAAGATTACACAGGAGAAGCCAATGCTGTGCCTGAAGGATAATGAAAGTTTTGTAATCTCCCAACAATCTGCCATGCATAATTTAGCCATGGAATTTTAATCTCAACTGTATGCAGCTGATGAATCAGTGCTGAGCTCTTCCAGAAACACCCAAAGCTGGAAGATTTGCACACCAAACATATGTTTCAGGAAAGGGGGTCTGTAATACCTGGTGAAAGCTGTCTGACGGCCTGATGGCACCAAAAGTATGTTCACAGTCCCCAAGCACACTCAAAGACACACTTTTAAGAGCCCTCAGGAAACAAATCAGTCATTTAAAATATCTGCTTTAATACACTGGATTATTTGATATTTGTAGCAACAACAACAACAACAACAAAAAAGGTTATTAGAATACACATAGTTTTGAATGGAGAAAATGCTTGCTAACCAGCAAAAACCTTGAATCCATGGTTTCAGCCAATTGACTGCAAAAATTCTCATCAGTTCAAGCCATAGTCCTAGATAGACTTCTTTATACATTTTAATAAAAATAAAATGTTTGAAATGCAATTTAAACCGTTTGCTTGCAGCATCAAGGCCAGAAACCTTTCGGAATGCATTTTAAGAACTTTAATTTCTTAAAGGGTTCGCCCAAAAATTTACTCACCCTCAAGCCATCCTATGTGTATTAGACTTTCTTCTTTCAGCCGAACACAATCAGAGTTATATTAAATAATATCCTGGCTCTTTCCAGCTTTGTAATGGCATTGAATAGTGCCTGAGTTTTTGAAGCTCCAAAAAGCACCTTCATCCATCGTAAAAGTAATCTATACGACTCCAGTGGGTTAATAAATATCTTCAGGCGATTGTTTTTTGTAAGAAAAATATCCATATGTAAAACTTTATAAACAATAATCACTGGCTTCCGGCAACAGCCGTATGCGTGTTCACGAGAGAGTCGAGTTCTGAAGGATGACCTCTGACATGAGGTATTATGTGTCACAATTCACCAGCGTGAGTGCCCGTGATTACCACCAGAGGGTACTCCACCCCGGACTGTCACTCCATCACAAACTACATTTCCCATAATACTGCCGGGGCTAATCATTCCTGATTACATCCACCTGTGTCTCATTTACCTTGTTAGCTCACCCTATAAAAGCCTGGTCAACTCTGTCATTCACTGCGAAGTCTTGTCTAGTGTAACACTGCAATTCTGAGCGTTCTTCCGGGTTTCTTGTCTTTTGGTTTTTGGATTACTCTTTTGCTAGTGTTCCCTACCTCATTTTGTTTGTTTGTTTGGACTGCCTGCTTGTGTTTGACCTTGCCTGTACTTTTGACTACGTCTGTGGATTACCCTTTAAAAATAAAGCTGCGTTTGGATCCTCAGCCTTCATGTCTCAGAGCAGTCCGTTACAGACACATTCAAATTCTCACTGTTTCAATAATATTGCCACGAGATGCAAACAATATGCACGTTAACATGATTTCAAATTCATTTACTCATGTTTCTGTGTGGTTATACCCTGTTTTAGAAATATTTCCATGAAAACAACTGTAAAAATTATGATTTAACCCTTAAACCCGTGTCTTTAGTTACCCGGGACATCATTCACTACCCTCCTCCTCATTCATTTTTAAAGTTAGACATTAACCTTCTTAGTATTCCTCAATTAATTCATTATAAACAATATAACAAGAAAAAATATGTTTAAAAGAATACCTGTTTTCCCATATTTTATTTGTAAAAATTGTATAGGGTCGCTAATGACCCGAGGTGTGTAACAGTGTAAGTACATTTTTTTCTGCACAGCAATAATTGAATCTTTGATGACTGAATAAGTGCATTTCACCTTCATTCCACAAGGTGGCAATGTCTGATACACAATGATGAAGTGACGTTTCACTGAAAGTTACCGCAGGCAGAAAACAAAAGAAAATTGGAAGAATCATCAGCAAAACTTGAAATGGCTCTTTTTTTGGGACTTTTTTAAGTAAATTAAGTAATCAACATTATGCCATCAATACTTTTGATTGTGCATAATTTATATTCAACCCAGACTAGAAACAAACCAGTTGTTTGGTGTATCTTCAAGGTCATGGCCATGGTTGCTTCTGTAGCATCTTGGTTGTTTCCTCACTGTTGCATAAAGTGGCCATTTAGAGTCATCTATTAGTATCATTAAAGACATCGAATGGCTTTTGTGGACTTTTGCTGGTCAATGAAACCTCAGTTAACTAGGCTTAGAGGGTGAGCAGGGATCAATTGCTTTCTTTTGCCAGATTCCCAGAGGCTCCTTTATGTAAGAGGCCTGAGCTGGAGTTCTTCTGAGGAAAGGCAGAAAGCTAGGCCTAAACCACCATCTGTTTTTAATGAATCGTCAAGGAATGGACCTGACCAGCCTGACACCTCTCTATAAGACAATGCTTCAGGCGTTGACCTAATCCACAGTTCTGCTCTGCTCGTGATGAGACTGGACACAGTGTCAGCCACCCTTGTCCATTCAGAAAATGAGACACTTTAGTGCCATGTCGCCACAGCATTAATGTGTGTCATTTATTGAGCGAGTAAGCATGACTGTCTCCGAGCACATTGCAGTATGGCTCAGGATAACATCATTATGGAGAGTGCAGAGACCAGTGACTGATATATTCCATGTTTTACCACTAAAAGTTTAGAGACAGAAGTGAAAAGGACCCATGGCTGATTCTACCATGACATAATCAGTCTTTTTGCATCCGTGCATACAAATCATACTTTGAATACGTACGCTATAAAAGTTTGGGGTCGGTAAGACTTTTGAATATTTCTGAAAAAAGTCTCTCACCAAGGATGCATTTATTTGATCAAAATACAGTACAAAATGTTCAGTTTTCAGTGTCACATGATCCTTCAAAAATCATTCTAATATGCTGATTTGATGCTCAAGAAATATTATTATCAATGTTGAAAACAGTTACTTTAAGTAAGCAATACTTTTTTACAGGATTCTTTGATTATAGATATTTAAACAGCATTTATGTAAAATAGAAATCTGTTGTATCATTATAAATGTCTTTACTGTCACTTTTGATTAATTTAATGTGTCCTTGCTGAATAAAAATATTGATTTAAATTAAAAATACGACATCGAACTTTTGAACAGTAGAGCATAAAAATGTAAACAACATTCAAATGCTATAAAACACCACAAATCCATAGAAATTATACTTCTATACAAAAGACTAATAGTAAGTGTGGACAGAAATATATGTTTCTGATATACAGTACTTCCACTTTGCTGGATGTTCGCCTCTTCACACATTTTTGTTTTCTTTACGGACCGACTACGAATATGAATCACGGGAGACCTTTACAAGTCAAAAGGCTGTCCTTTTTTTTTGCTCTCTTTTCACATCGCTCTCATGAGAGTGTTTGTCCTTGGCAAGTTATTACAAAATGTTACATTTCTTTTCAACACTCCACAGAATTTACTGATTCAAATTGAGAAGCATTCCAGAAAGCAAAAATGTAACAATTACATGCAGAAACAGCATTACTTAGTCACCCATATCTACAAATATTCAGTCTAATATCACCCAGCATACTCTATGCAGCCGAAACAAGCACATACCCGTCACTGCTCAGTTACTTATTATTCACTGGACATTTGCTATTCAGTGAGAAGAATGGTAAGGCTTGACATGATTTTATTAATCAGGAATTGATTTGACAATGGGATTAAATACCAAAATGAAACCATACTGAATGTGAGTTTGATAAAACTCTCAAATTTGGTTAATGGTTAACATTAATTAGTCAAAAATAACAAGCTATTTTAGAGGAGATTATGAAGATAAACATTTTAATTAAGTTTATTTCTGTGATTCCAAGAACTTTTAACATCCAAGGACATTTTTGATTGCACAAAAGGTTGTTTAGAGTGAAAAAGGTTCTTTAAAGAGTTAGTTCACCTAAAAATGAAAATTCTGTCATTAATTACTCACCCTCATGTCGTTCGACACCCGTAAGACCTCTGAAATGAAGATATTTTTGTTGAAAGCTGATGGCTGAGAAAGGCTTCAGATAGGCCTCCATTGGCATTCAGTACATTTACACTCCCAAGACCCATAAAAGGCACTTAAAACGTTGTTACAAAGTCCATCTCACCACAGTGACTCTACAATAATTTTACGATGCGACGACAAATGTTTTTGTGCGCAAAAAAAAATTTAAATAACACCTTTATCCAACTTGTTCTTGTCTTCCGTGTGTGCCTCCACGACGCATGCGCGAGAATATGACGTAGATTGGACACATGACCCAGAAGCGGTTTGTTTACAAGCAGAAGAAGACGCGCGTGTCTAAGCTGTTGAATTCTACATTGATCGTGCTTTAGGTCTCGGCGTAGTTCTCAAAATCGGGCTTAAGTGTGCATTTCATGGATTCCCGAACGCTGGCGCTACGTCATATTCTCGCGCATGCGTCGTGGAGGCACACACGGAAGGCAATAACAAGTTGGATAAAGGTGTTATTTTGATTTTTTTTTGCGCACAAAAACTATTGTCGTCGCATCGTAAAATTATTGTAGAGCCACTGTGGTGAGATGGACTTTGTAACAACGTTTTAAGTGCCTTTTATGGGTCTTGGGAGTATAAATGCCAATGGAGGCCTATCTGAAGCCTTTCTCAGCCATCAGCTTTCAACTAAAATATCTTCATTTGTGTTCTGAAGATGAACGGAGGTCTTACGGGTGTCGAACGACATGAGGGTGAGTAATTAATGACAGAATTTTCATTTTTGGGTGAACTAACCCTTTAAATCATTCAAATGTTCTTCACACTAAGAAAGAAAAATAAAAAGGAAAAAAAAAATAAAATAGTTATTCTATGGCAACACTACGAAAACACCCCATTGGAACCAATAACTGATTAATCATTTTCAATTGGACCAGGAATGTGCATTAAGAAAGTGAGTATGGCCAACTGTGGTATTTACCACTGGAGGCTCTTTTTTTTTGTATTGCTTAGAGTCAGCAAAGCTTACCTTCTGGTCGTGGCTGTAGGCTAATGCCCAGTCCTCTTGTGTGTGATGGAAAAGCAGACTTAAGACAAAGAAGCTCAAGCGGTATTTCTGATAACTGGCACCCTCATCCGAGCTGATGAGAACACTGCTTTCAAACTCTGGGTCGGTCAGCACCATTATCTGAGAAAATATAGAAAAGCACATAGTCAGACATTTTTTGGCCAAAAAGTCTGATGCAATGTAAATCAATGAGACCTTTATAACAGCATAGTAGACAACTGACATGAAATGCAAATAAATATGCGTGCATGCGTGTGTGTGTGTGAGTGTTCATGTTTTTCTATCCCGTTGGGGACTTCAACCTGAATGCACACTAACTCATGGGGACACCGTGGGGACCTAAATTGAGGTCCCCATGAGGAAACAAGCTTATAAATCATACAGAATGAGTTTTTTGAAAATGTAAAAATGCAGAAGGTTTTGTGTGACGGGCAGAGGCGGACAGAAGTATTTTTAGTTTCTACTCATTTTACTTCACTACATTCCAAAGCATAATGTCACACTTTTTGTTTTGTTTTTTTACCTTTAATTAAATTTAAAATGTAAGACTTTCTTACTTGTACTCAAGTAAAACTTTGAACTACTTGAGTAAAAGTAAGAAAGTACAAAATTTTTATGTAATTAAGTATTCAATTATATTCAATGTGAAACGTAGTGCAGTAAAAATTACAATATTATGTTTTGGAATGTTGTGAAGTAAACGTTTTCCAAAGAAGAACACTGATAAAGTACATATACTTGAAAAATACAATTACTTGGAAATTAAAAATACTTCATTACTGTCCGCCTCCTCACAAAGATAGCTACTTTTTATTACGAATATGTTATTCTCACTGTTATGTATAAGCTGGTGTGCTCCAAAACAATGGCTAAATTTGCATTTAGATAAGCATTCAAAACGTACAGTCGCTCAATTCCAGCACAAATAATCAATGATTTTCATGACATCACTCTTCACTTCAGCTTCTCATCACATTTTCTGTCCAATCAAATGAAGCTGAAGCTGTGGCTAAAAACTGTCCCATTTACTGTTTTCTACATGGTGAATGGCACATAGTGCACTATATAGGGCAGAGTTCCTCAAACTCGGTCCTGGAGGGCCACTGTCCAGCAGAGTTTAGCTCCAACCCTAATCAAACACACCTTCCTGTGATTTTCTAGTGATCCTGAATACCTTGATTAGCTTGCTCAGTGTGTTTGATCAGGGTTGGAGCTAAACTCTGCTGGACAGTGGCCCTCCAGGACCGAGTTTGAGGAACTCTGATATAGGGGATAGGGAATGATTCAGACAGTGTAAATATGCTTTCCATTGGGGCGAATGAAGTCTGGTTTCATGTTAGTGTCACGTGAACTGCCACAGCACGCACACACTCTGCTATCATATGTGTGAGTCTGCACAGACCAGAAAACGTATCAGGCCCATTTGAATTCTGCACCGAATTCTATAATTTTAAGGCGATATGGAGGAGATTATGAGGGGAAATGGTTAGGGAGAAAACTGCAGCTGTATATACGAGCTGTGATATAAAATGCACGCTATTGGCTGTTTAAAAAAAGGGGAGGAGCTGTTCGCTATGCCCCATCCAGTCTTCCTGTTTCGGTGGAAATTACGTCAACACATTGAATAATGCAACGCGTTTCAAGGCACTTCATTGGGCCTTTAAACCGCCAACTAAAGCTCAGACTCAGTCAAGGTTGAGCTAACTAGTTCCACTTTAGCACTGACCTTGACTTGTTTCCAAGCTCTTCCTAAATTGGTTCGGGTTATATGTATGCACAAAGGCAACTCTGTGGATGGGCAAACTGTTTAATTAAAACACAAATGCAAAACTCTTCTGGTACTGAATATGCTGCACTGGGGAAAGTGTTTCTTTTTATGCTCGTCTTTGACTGGGCAGCTGCATCTGATCTCCATGATATAATTAAAGGGTAAGTACACCTGTCTGCTCATTAAATGGGCTCGCACCTGAATGCCAGGCACCGTGTTCACTGTTCACCTCAGTGCTAAAAACAGTTGCAGACATTTTCATTATGGATTTTTTACTGCTTGCAAAAAATATGACACGTATTCGATGTTTTATAAGTTTAAGTGGAAACTAAAAGGCTCTAAAGCATTTCGCCGCACATTAATTTAAGCATGCGCACTTATAGTTGACACCTAGACGTGATAATATTTTGCAAGCAAACTGTGAAACATAAGCTCGAGACCTCCCCACTCTTTCTCTCGCCTCCATCCACCCTAAATGTAAACGGCTGTTTTCTTCCCTCAACTGGATTTGAATTGGAAAAACAGTGGTGCATTTGTCACTGACAAAAATCCCACCCCTCTCTCCACAAGCTTTAACTACGAATCCTCCGGGGCGGTGATTTAGATAAATTGTTTTTCATTAAGCGCCAATAAACAGCCAGCCGAATCGCAGCCAGGATTTTGTTGGCCTTGGCCCCCGATTTTTACTGTTCATTATCGTTATAAGAAGATGGAAAAAGGCCCCTTTTGTCTGTTAGTGTCTTTGGGCTTGTCAGATGCAATTCATAGATTTTAGGGTCTAATCATTTTCCGTAATAGTGCATTGAGTAACAGCGTTTGTTATCAAAGGGAAATTACTTACGCTTTATGTCTAAAAGTTAACTTAGTGTTCAGGAAGAACAACTTCCTGTTCACCTTTTAAATATAAAGGATACAAAAGTGGATTTCACACCATTTTTGATTCCTCAGAGAAACTTTAAGTATTCTTTGATGATCTGAAGAATAAGCACTGTCGGTGGGTTCCCACCTTCCATAACATGTTGTTAAGTTGTAGCGATATATAACGGTATAATTGTGTGTATTACAACCCGCTGGGACCCTATGTGAGCTTCACCAATCAGAGAGGTTCCAGAATCTCAATTGATTTTTTGATTGGTTAAAATTAATGGAGAACATCTTGTGTTTTTTCCAACATGTCCTCCAACCAATATGCCTATATAGGTTGTTTGTCACTTCCCTGAAATACGACCCATAGGAGCGTTTACTGAAGTTGTGCCCCTATCGACAACAGGACACTTTCTTTTTAATGCATTGTTTCCTCTTATTTGCGTCATATTTCGGGTTTTGCATAGGTCAATTGATAGAGCATTGAAAAATATAACATTATGTAATCGTGGGTTCGATACCAGGGAATGCATGTGCTCATAAAGTGTATATGCACTATAAATCACTGGGTAGGTTTAGGGGTGGGGTGAGTGTAGTAGTTAATAAATTTGCTAAATGGAAATATGACAAATGGTGGTAAAAAAGTCCACACACTGCATTTAAATGAACACGCATTTTGATTGGTAACTACAGTCATACGTAATTTCATGACGACAGACGTAACACGACACTGTCATAATTTTTACACCAGAGGGCGCATGACTTTAAAAGGTAAATAAAGGTCATAATAAGGTGCTTGAAAAACGCTAATGGGGCCTCACCAAATTTACAAAGGGGCCTCAAGATGACTAAAAATACTTAAAAATAAGACAAAACAAACATGACTGAAACCATTAAAAGTAAATACATTTCATTATATTGACCCCCTCGACATCTTTTTTCCCAATAAGATTCTCATAGTATTGGTCAACATGGATATGAGGGAATATTAAAAGTGATTCCAAGACCTGAAAAGCTCATGTAAATGAATAAACTCTTACAATGCCATAAAATGTTTATTTTATAATTTAGTCAAAAAAATATTTGGTAACACTTTCTATGAAGCCCATAAGGAATTATAGCCCCATTTATACTTTATAAGTAAGTATTACTATTCTATATATATATATTTATAACGACTCATTAAGACCCATACTGCATTAAAAGAACAGTTATAGTTACATTTATATAATTTGATGAATTTAGCTTTTTTTTCTTCATTGCGCATGCTCATAATCAATTATACACTGATTTATAAGTTTTAATTAGTCAGTCGTATGGTTCCATGAATTGTCATTTTTATTTGTTAAAATGTATATCTCCTCAGCAGCAGTTTTAAATTATACTTAAAAAAATTATGTTGCAGTGGTTTGCCAGTATGTAACATTCTTTTTTTCTTTTCTTTTTTCAATTGTTTGTATGAATGATTTCTGGTTTTATTTTTCAGTGTTTTTTTATTTTTTATTATCATGGTCCATTAGTTACATTTACAAATGTTAATGAAGATGTCATCTTCATGATTTCTTAACCCTAGCTTTAGGAAAATTGCCTCTTATGTTTTCACTTTACTTAAAGCCATCAATGATGCATTTATAGAGGTTAGTAACGTCTCGGTTACGTATGTAACCCTCGTTCCCTGAAGGAGGGAACGGAGACACCACGTCGGAGTACCGACGAATAGGAATCTCGCTCGCGAGAGCCAATCTACTTCGAGTGTAACTAAACGAGCCAATGCACATTGGCATGCAATGATTGCACCAGGTGCTCATGCCACGCCGTGCGGGTATAAATGAGACACAGGTGATTGCATCAAATCAGCCTTTTGCTGAGGAGCCGAGTAGGTAGACAGGCACCCCAGCAGGGTACAGAGGACATGGCGACGGGACGTGGCGTCTCCGTTCCCTCCTTCAGGGAACGAGGGTTACATACGTAACCGAGACGTTCCCATTCAGTCGGTCACTCTCGACGCCACGTCGGAATCCCTACCAAAGCGCCATGGCCTCTGCCCCCTTCCAGTGCCCTGTGTGAGCCACCTGAGCTCTCTTACCTGATGAGACGGGGCTCACACCGGGAAGTCCATCACTGCCGTTCCGCAAGACCCGCTCAGTGGTTTATTGGATAACACTGGGAAGCTTGCCCTAGTGAAGGGGACGCTGCGGAGCCCACAACGTACCCCGAGGGAGTTATGTGGAGTGCAATGCTGAGCCATAGCCCGCAACGGAGAGAGGGGGTTCAGTCCCATTGACGGGAAGGCTCTCCCAAGGGAAAGACACGGGCTTCCCGTAGGAGCGACCGTGGAAAGATATATGGGATCCCCATAGGGTCACTCATATAACCCGAGCCCAATACCGGTTCTCAAGGATTCAGCGGCAAGGGGCCTGATGCCAGACGTTCCGCCACGTCTGGCACCGAGGAGGGTGGAGGACTAACAGAGTTTGCTTCTGGAGAATATAAGCGCCGTAGCGTAGCAAGCCGACAAGAGACGGGGCCTCTCAGTGCTACTACCCGTTTGAGGTGAGAACACAGGAGGAGACCGGCTCTACGCGTAGGCTATAGAATCTAGCGAACGTGTTGGGTGTCGCCCAGCCCGCAGCTCTACAGATGTCTGACAGCGAGGCGCCACATGCCAGTGCCCAGGAGGATGCAACACTCTAGTAGAGTGTGCTCGCACCCTGAGCGGACAGGGCACACCTTGTGCTTGGTAAGCCAAGGTGATGGCATCCACTATCCAGTGGGCCATCCTCTGCTTGGAGACAGCCTTTCCCTTCTGCTGGCCTCCGTGACAGACAAAGAGCTGATCTGAGGTTCTGAAGCTTTGAGCTCTATCCACGTAAACCCGCAGAGCGCGGACGGGACAGAGCAAAGCTAGGGCTGGGTCTGCCTCCTCCGGGGGCAGCGCTTGCAGGTTCACCACCTGGTCCCTGAAGGGAGTGGTAGGAACCTTGGGCACATAGCCAGGCCGGGGTCTCAACACCACGTGGGTATCACCCGGCCCGAACTCTAGGCACGATTCGTCGACCGAAAATGCCTGCAGGTCCCCTACCCTCTTGATGGAGGCCAATGCAGCCAACAGCAAAGTTTTCATAGACAGAATATTTAGCTCTGCTGACTGCAAAGGCTCAAATGGGGCATTCTGAAGTGCTCTGAGCACCAGAGCAAGATCCCAAGAGGGTATGGAGGGAGGGCGAGGAGGATTTTACCGTCTTGCCCCCCTAAGGAACCTGACGACCGGGTCGTGCTTCCCAACCGTCTTACCTTCTACATGGTCGTGATAGGCGGATATTGCAGCAACATAAACCTTGAGGGTGGAGGGCGACAGCGACAGCCTACGCTCCAACCCCTGTTGCAGGAAGGAAAGCACAGACGCGATCGAACATCTTCAGGGGTCTTCTCGGCGAGAAGAACACCACTCGACGAGCAGGTCCCACTTCAAGGCGTAAGCCTGTCTTGTAGATGGTGCTCGTGCCGAAGTGATGGTGTTAACTACCTCTTGGGGTAAGTCACCTAGAACCTCCGCGTCCCGTCCAGGGGCCAGACATGAAGCTTCCACAGGTCTGAACGCGGGTGCCAAAGGGTGCCCCGTCTCTGAGTCAGAAGGTCCTTCCTCAGAGGAATCGGCCAAGGAGGGGCTGTCGCGAGGAGCATAAGTTCTGGGAACCAGGTCCAGTTGGGCCAGTACAGCGCCACCAGCAGGACCTGCTCCTCGTCCTCCCTGACCTTGCACAGTGTCTGTGCAAGTAGGCTCACTGGGGGAAACGCATTTGTGCAGCCCCTGGGGCCAGCTGTGCGCAAGGGCATCCGTGCCGAGTGTATCCTCGGTCAGCGAATAGAACCACTGGCAGTGGAACGTTTCTGGGGAGGCAAACAGGTCGACCTGTGCCACCCCGAACGGTCTCCAAATCAGCTGAACCACCTGGGGGTGGAGTCGCCACTCGCCTGGGAGCGCAGCTCGTGAAAGCTCGTCGGCCACACGGTTGTGCACACCAGGGACATGAATGGCCCGAAGCGACCTCAGACACTTCTGACTCCAGAGGAGGAGATGGCGGGCGAGTTGCGACATGCGACGGGAGCACAGACCACCTTGTCGGTTGATATACGCAACGGTCGCAGTGTTGTCTGTGCGGACCAGTACATCTTTGCCCCGTAACCGCGCTTTGAGGCGGGCGAACTGAATCGCATAGCCGAGCCTGATGGTCTGAATGAGCCAGCGAGACGGACTGGGGAGCTCTAGCCATGCTCGCAGAGTCCGTGCAAGCGGGACAATAGGGACCACCGGCGTACCCACCGCGGGGCAGCGAGTGGAATGCAGGTACCAGGCTGGGGCGGCTGTCTCGTGGAGGCAGCCCGCAGCGCGGTTGTGAGTGTGCGGTGCACACTTACCTGATTCCACGAGAGGGCAGAGGGTACGTGAGAAGGCTAGGTTGCGTCCTCGAACCGTCCACTACTGTCCACTGGCGAAGGAGGAGGATGAGTGTGGTCCGGCGTTTGACCGTCCACAGCTCTCCGAACCCCCTTGGGACCCAGAGATGGGAGGAACTGCTTTTTGTTTTGTTTTTTTGAGAATTTGGGTACCACTGGTTGTGACACCAGCGGCAGAACGGATTTTGACTCAAGATTTTCTGCCCGGCCCTCCTCCGGGGAAGAGCAGCCCCGCCCATCTCCCGGTCACCCGTCTCAGAGGTGATGTTTCACCGACCGCTTAAACAGCAGCAGAGACAGGTAGCGTCATCCTCCTGCAGGACACAGTAGAGCAGGCTGTGCCAAGTGTTTTTTTTTTTTTTGTTTGCAGGGGACGACGCCTTTGGCGACGAGCAGACTGAGGGGCGGCCCACGAGGCACTCTGATGGTACGTCGGGGGAGGCTCTTGATTGCCTCAGCCTGCTACCGACTGCGAAGAACTGCTGGGCCCAGTTCTCAACAGTGTCGCCCAAGGCCACCTTGTGAGATGGGAGCATCGAGAAAGCGTACTTTGATGACCACTCACATCTCAGCAAGGAAAGCCAGGAGGTTTTTCTGGACCACCGAGGTGGACATCGTCTGGCCGAGGGCCTGCGCCATGACTTTGATCACGGTTAGTCAACATGCACAGCTCAACCTCAACTCAGAACTACCCTTGTGCAGGCAGGGGTGGTCTGCGCACAGCCACCCCACCGTTGAGGGTAGTGAGAGAGGAAAAACTTATGCAGTTTTGGCCCTTTTGGCTTTCCATATCCAAAGAAGTGCCACACTGCCAAGTTTTCAATGCACATCCGGGAGTGATCCCGGGAAGCATGGCTGTTAACTCTGAATCCGATTCAGCGAAGCACACACCATTACAGTGGGCTCAGCATCATCCTCATTCCCAGAGCACAACAGCCCTCTCTCCGATGCAGCGATTGACATCTGATCCTCAGCTGGAGCACTGATTGAAATGCTAGGTTCCCCCATAAGAAGGACCAGCAATTCCACCCAGAGCTGCACAGCTTGCAGTGCGCTAGAGGGGGAGGGGCCCTAGGGGGTTGGTTCCCCGAAGGAGAAGCCCTCCTCTCCTTAGGTCACCCCAGCTATTTCACTGAAGTAGACCTCTCCTGTTGCCAGGGAGGGCGCTACAACGAGAAATAGGCAAGGGAACAGCGCACCTAGAGCGCAGAGCGAGCGCTGGGTTGCCGTGACAACCCGCGCTACAGCCTAGCACTCAACGGCACACGGCACGCAGAGAAGCGAGAGGTCCGTTCGGGTTTCCCTGACGGCAACTCTCGCTGATCTCCGCGGTCTCCCAGAGTGTCGAGCAGACCCGCGGCTGTGCTTTTACACACGAGCGGCGGCTGGCCAACAACAAAGGGGACTCAAGCTTCCCGGAGAAAGATGAGTCGCGACTGGCGTGCCGACTTGGTCATGTTCTCATTAGAAAACATGACCACCCACGAACACAGTCTCAGCATGCGCCCAGACATGTGAAACAGTGTTCGTGGCCGTCAGTGAGGACAGGAAACAACTGCATCCAGAAACACAGATAGAATGTCATCTTTAAAAAGACGCAAGCTCTATCTGTGTAGCTCTTTTAGGGAAACTGCTCTCCGCGGTGCTGAAGCACACAGGGGAATAGTCGCGGCGACACAGACAGGGAAAAAGTGCAGCCTGACGTGCGCGCTCTCTATCTCATAGAAGGCGATCTCTTACCAGCCGTGAAAACGGCTTTTCAGCGCTCTTAACAGCGCACCGAACCAGCTGTGAGAACAGTCTTTTGTTTTTGCGCAAAATAGAAAAAGAAAGAGAGAAATCAACCCCTCTGCAGTGCCGTCACTCCAACACCAAACGAGGAGAGGTCCACCGAAGAGCTTGACTCGTTATAATGTTAACACACGCTTTGTAGAGAGTGATTTTAGGACAAACCATTCACCACTCGGCTCCGAACCAAAAGGTTGATTTGATGCAATCACCTGTGTCTCATTTATACCCGCACGGCGTGGCATGAGCACCTGGTGCAATCATTGCATGCCAATGTGCATTGGCTCGTTTAGTTACACTCGAAGTAGATTGGCTCTCGCGAGCGAGATTCCTATTCGTCGGTACTCCGACGTGGCGTCGAGAGTGACCGACTGAATGGGAACTGTATTATTACTCACAATAAGTATTTTTAAGAATACAACATGGCTATTAATAATAATATATTCACTTATTTGACAGAAATCTGAATTACTAAAAAGTCATTGTAACTATAATATAATAACATTGTACACGGTAAAACAAAAAATCAGGTCTCCAATTGAACATTTTCTAGTGACCGATCACATCTAAATTTTTCACTTGGCCAAATTGAATTTCTGTGAATTGATGCAATTTAAAAATCAGTCACTAGAATATTTTCAATTGGAGACCTGATTTTATTTTTTTACAGTGTAGCAATGCAGGCTGCATCTTTATAAATACAATAATGAAACCATACGATTGACTAAATAACACTTATAAATCAGTGTATAATGGATTATGAGCATGCGCATTGAAAAACCAAATGCATGACTTGATGATAAAAATAATATAAATGTATAGAAATGTAAACTATAATTGTTCTTATAATGCAGTATAGGTCTTAATGAGTCTTTATAAATATAGTTATAGAATAGTAGTACTTATAAATAAGTATAAATGGGGCTAATATTCATTATAAGCATGCATTTCATAGAAAGTGTTACAGTATTCCTAAAAGTTGAGAAACTGCTGCTATAAATAACATTTTGTGCACTGGAAATGTTAAAGGTTCTTCATGGAACCATATGCCTTTCTGTCTTAAGAATGTATATAGTCAGATGTACTAGACTATTTTATTTGACAGTGTTCTCATAGAGCTAAGCATTACATGCTTGCACCAGCAATTCCAATTTTACCCTGGAGATTAAATTAAGGGGTGGAGATCTTCACCCTTTACTGATGTGATATATGGATATTAGATATGCTGTAATGAACAAGTAATAAAGTTTGAAAATTGCAAAAGTTTGCTACTTTTTTTAGTATGCGGAGGCAGAAAATTCTATAGTTTATATATGGATCACAGTCAGATAATGTACTGTAGAGCTGCAATCTTCTTCCCAGTGTATGGTCATGCTAAAGGACTGACTACATCAGCATCATTGTTAAGCCAGACTCAGACCACAGGAGTTTCAGGCCAATGTATGCCCAATTTACCAAAAATGTACCCAATTTACCAACAAATATTTTGTCCAGGGCATCGGTCGGTTCTTATATTCGATCCTTGATGTTTGAGCAGTGGTAACATATTGAAATCGTGTTTGAATGCGCGCTCCCGTTTACTTTCACTTTCAATTTCGCGATTGTGCGTACTCTGTGAATAGGGAGCGGTGGTGCTGAAAGCGAATCTTAAAATATAAGTCTGACGCTTCTGCTGCACAACAAATCCTATGCCACGGTCCAGTCCACTAACATGTAACACACTCTCGTAACACACGCTCAATGCGAGCGCTTCACTAACACGTTACACACACTCATAACACACGCTCAATGTCTTCTCGTTACGTGATCAGTGCTGCGCACTATGGTTGACTCGAACAGCTTGTGTTGGATGAGCTGATGGAATTGAAGCGACTCTTATCCACCTGAATTAAATTGATTTTATTTCTCTAAAAAGCAAAACTAGAGTGGAGGCGTAATATAAACGTAGCGTTGGCATATTCTATCCAAACTTCACCTTCACACTCCGTCATGAAACAGGTCATGACAATGTGACACAAGACAGCTTTTCACCTTGACAAGAAATCTCGTCACAGTTTAGTCTCGTGAGATCTCATGGCACGATGGAACTTTTGAAGTGGCGACCGCAAAATTGCACTCTTAAATATAAAGGATACATAAGTGGATTTCACAGCAATGCCATAGAAGAACCATTTTTGGTTCCTCAAACAAACTTTCAGTATTTTTTGGATATTTTTTCTTATCATCTGAAGCATAGGCACTGATATATGTTTCTGCCGGGGGGTTCCTACCTTCCATAAGATGTTGATATGTTGTAACGATAAATATAACTGTAGTATTGTGTGTATTACGACCCTCCGGGACCCGATGTGAGCTCCGCCAATCAGAGAGGTTCCAGAATCTCAATTGATTTTTTGATTGGTTAAAATTAATGGAGAATTTTGATAATTTACCAGGTGATAAATCGTCTCAGTTACGTAAGGTAACCCTCGTTCCCTTTCAGTCGGTCAATCTCGACGTACGTCAGAGATGATCCAACGAAATGGAATACCATTTTGTCGGATCATCTCTAATGTACATCGAGAGTGACCAACTGAATGGGAACATCTCGGTTATGTTTGGTAACCCTCATTCCCTGAAGGAGGGAACGGAGACATACGTCAGAGATGATCCGACGAAATGAGATCGTCTGATCATCTCTGACGTACGTCGAGAGTGACCGACTGAAAGGGAACTGGCATGGTTATCTTAGGAAAATCTTGTAATGTGTGATGTGCCACGATTTTCAAATCTTGTAGTGTGTGCAGGTTTGAGATTCAAAATCTGTGAGGATTCTCCTTATGTGCGTAATGCAACCAGATTTAACAATTGGTTAAGATTAAAAAAAAATCCTATTGTCTTAGCTCGGATTTAGTCTTTTATTATGTTGTCTGGGTGCATCAGAATGCTCTCACCTCAGAAAACAAATCCCATTTACACCTCTATTTAGCACTGTCCATGCTAATACCAGGTGTAAATGGGGTCTTTGGGTCACGACTTGGCTCTACAGCAGGAAACCACAAATCTGAGGTTAAACAGATACTGATGGATCATTAGCAGATAATTAAGTTTTCAAGCCACTAGAACATGACAACTGTGAACAAATGCTTCTCGGCTGAACAAAGGAGTGAGGAGAGTTGCAAAGTACAATCAATAGGGTTGTGGGCTCTCTGTTATCTGCCGACACCCAGACGGCTTCCATCCTGCAAACTAATCTACATGCAGCGCACAGTTAACGGCCCACACGTAGCCTCTCGCCGCTGAATGAGATTGGCGTCAGCGCCGGTGAGGCAGTGTAAACAGCAGGGAAAGGACACAGAGTCTCAAATTAATCATGTCATGGCCGATCAACTGCGTTTTATAACAAATAGAGTGGTGGAAATATAAACAGACTCATTTGTCGGCGATCTTCGCATCAGCATGTAATCTCGTCTCCATCGAGAGTGCTAAAAGAGCCGCACGCAAAGCACTTTGGATTCTTGGCAAGTTCCCATTTAAGAGCTCAGACAGAGCTGCGGAAATGTCATGCCCATCTCTCAAATGGAAAAGTGTTGTGCTAAAGGTTAGGCCTAAACTTAGCCCTATTTGAAAATAGCCATGGGATCTGCCAGAGTCAATCCTTTTCTCTGGAATGGGACTGTGTTTGCCCACATAGTCAGGGAAATAAGCCGACGCATTAATCCAGTTTGTGCATAGTGCACTAAACAACAACAATACCTTCAGATGATGCACATTGTGCACTGTGCGTGTCCATTGTGCAGTTACAGTTCACAAAAGCAGAAGTAAACAAATATCTAGAGCTTTTCAATGGAGACCATCCATCTGTTCTGACGGGAAATTTTACTAATGGGACCAATGAACAGTCTGAGGGCAGATAGGGACGGAAGTTGAAGATATGCTTGAAGGACTAACATGACGCTGATTTTGGTCCATATTGTCATGATACATCACGCAGTTGCTGCAGATTTGTTGGCTGCACATCCATCATTCGAATCTCCCGTTTCACCACATTCAAAGCTGCTCTATTGGATTGAGATCTGGTTACTGTGGAGGCCATTTGAGTTTAGTGAACTCCCTGTCATGTTTGAGATGATTTGAGCTTTGTGACCATCAGAAGATGAGTACAATGTGGTCATAAAGGGAAGGAGATGGTCAGCAACAATACTAAGGTCGGCTGTGGCGTTTAAATGATGCTCAATTGGTACTAAGCGGCCCAAAGTGTGCCAAGAAAATATTCCACACACCATTACACCAGCAGCAGCCTGGACCGCTGAGACAAGGCAGGATGAATCCATGCGTTCATGTTGTTTACACTAAATTCTGACCCTATCTGAATTCCGCAGCAGAAATTGAGTCTCATCAAACCAGGCAACATTTTTCCAATCTTCTATTGTCCAATTTTGGTGAGCCTGTGTGAATTGTAGCCTCAGTTTCCTGTTCTCAGCTGACAGGAGAGGCACCGGTATGTCTTCTGCTTCTATAGCCCATTTGCCTCCAGGCTCAACGTGTTGTGCATTCAGAGATGCTCTTCTGCAGACCTCAGTTGTAGCGAGTACTTATTTGACTCCCCAAACTACAATTCATGTTCATCAAAAAGGTGACAATCAGACCCCTTCTAAAGCTATACTCAAATTAAATCAGCTCAATCAAGTCTGGTCATTCTCATCTGACCTCTGGCACCAACAAGACATTTTCGGCCACATAAATGCCTCTCACTGGATATTTTCTCTGTAAACCCTAGAGCAGTGTTTCCCAACCGGGGTGCCGTCTGACGGGACCCGGGGTGCCGTGTAAAAGGTCTTCAAATATTTTTTTTTTCTTCAAATTTTTCAAATAATTCTCTCTTTTGTAAACCTGTTCAATGCATGCGAGTGCTGCCGTATGTTTGAATATGACCAGTCATTTTCGCCGTCATCACCCGGGTGTAGTGCCAGAAGACGCGAATGAGAAGTTGCGCGTGCTGTGAGAAAATGTGTCTCTGTGCACTCATCCGAAAGCGCGCACACGTCTCACAGCGCGCAAATATTGAGTTCTCTTTCAAGTCTTGCTCTTGAACAGATGAATTCAGACAAAAAGTATGTCAACATGTCCATCGTTATGAGTATTCTAGCAGACATAGTCTGTATATGCCTTAAGTAAACTTAATATAGTCGAGAAAGACGACGGATATCCGAGCATTAGGTCTTAAAGGGGCAGTAGCCTTTACTGCTGTCCGTTTCATGTCAAACAACAAAAGACAAGGACATCACTCACTGCTCTTGATTAAATAGCTTTTGTAAGTTTAAAAGGATTAATCTTTCATTTATAGACTCAAATATGCAATGTTATTTTGCATAGTAAAAGCATAGTTTATTTTATTAGTATCTTTGCTCTATAGTATTTATTTGTGCTACTGCTTGTATTTAAATTATTTGTTCTTATTATTTTCTTTATTTTTATTTGACAGTACTCCTTTTTTCCCTGAACATAGCAAATACTGAACCATACCGAAACTGTGAACCTAAAACCGTGATACAAACCGAACCGTGAGCAATCTGTACCGTTACACCCCTAGCGTAACGTATACAAGGGGGTGCCACAAAATGGAAAACATTTTCAAAGGGTGCCATGACTGAAAAAAGGTTGGGAAACACTGCCCTAGAGATTGTTGTGCGTGAAAATTTCAGTAGATCTGCAGTTTCTGAAATACTCAGACCAGCGTGTCTGGCACCGACAGCCATGCCATGTTCAAAGTCACTTTTAAATTTCACCCAAAAATTGAAGATATGTCATCATTTAGTCACGCTCAACTTGTTCCTAACCTGTATACATTTCTTTGTTCTTCTGAACACAAAGGGAGATATTTGGTAGAATGTTTGTAACCAAGCAGATCTCGGCAGCCATTGACTACAATAGCGGGAAAAAAATACTAGGGCAGTCAATAGTCTTTAAAAAATATAAATTATGTTTTACAAGGTTCGGGAGAAGCACGTTCAGATAATTGACACAGGTGGAGAGCACTCAGCCAATCAACAATACAGGTGTATATATACGCAGCAGTCCTACCTCCGTTCGTTGACAGTTATCAGCAACCCTCCACCACCCCTTCTCCACCCTTTTTACTCTAAACCTTACATATATGCACAGAAAAAAATAATTCGTTGAATTTGCAAAAAAATTGTATCATAAGTGGTCGCAATCAATTTATTTGATCTCAATTTAAACAAAAACACATGCAATTCCCATAAAACCAATTAATTTTTTAAAATTAAAATAAAAAAAATACATTTAAATTATTTAAACAAGCACAAATTAATTATGCTTAATTTAATCGGGCCATAATAATTTTTTAGGTGTGGGGGGTACTCTGGGTTCGGGCCTAAATCCGAGCTCGGAGCCCTCCCCCCGGACAGTACGCCAAATACGCATTAAATTACTCTCTATAAATTATATGTAAGTGTGAACTCATGAAACAATCTTAGGGCCCTATTTTAACGATCTGAGTGCATGGTCTGAAGCGCATGGCGCAGGTCCACTTAGGGCGTGTCTAAATCAACTTTTGCTAGTTTAACGACGGAAAAAAACGGTTGGAATGGCAGGCGGATGGTCCAAAAGGGTTTTACACAGTCTCTTAAAGAGTCATGGGTGTGTTTTGGGCGTACCATGCAATAAACCAATCAGAGTCTCATCTCCCGTTACATTTAAAAGCCAGTTGTGATTGCACCATGGCGGATTCGCTATTTACATGGCAGAATTTTTTGAGAGTGAAAAGACTGAACGATTCTCCAGAGAGAAATCCTTTTATATTTAATATTTAAAAATGTTTGTGTGCTGCTATGCGTCCCTGTGTGTTTGTGTGATACGCAGAGTGTACGCACGTTGTGTACCCGTCTATAGGCTCATATTACTAATGCACTCTTTAAATGTTCAGGTGTGATTTTGGCTCATTATAAGAATTGCTGGTTGTTTAGGTTAGTATGATCTTTTTATAGGCTTTTAGAAAACAGAAAATAAAGAAATATTTAAAAATGACTGGCTTTATTTGAAGTACGGGGAACATGGATTCTCTCAAAGAGAAGAAAACAGAGAATAAGAGGCTGTAGGCGTCTTACCTTTCTCTTGTTGGTGGGGCAGACATAGAGGTAACTCAAAACGGTCTTGACTCCCACTTTGTCATTCAGTCTCTCATAAGTGCTTCCATAATCAGTTGATCTGCAAATAGAAGCAACATTCTCAATATGGCATTCATAAGGCATTTGATTTATTTTGTGTATGTGTGTGGGGCCTGGTAAACCCTATATTATGGGGACAAAATATCCTTGGCCTTGTGGGGACATTTTTTGGTCCCCATGAGGAAAACAGCTTTATGTTTTTTGAAAATGTAAATGCAGAAGGTTTTCTGTGATGGGTAGGTTTAGGATTAGAAGATTATATAGTTTGTACAGTATAAAAATCATTATGTCTATGGAAAGTCCCCACAAAACATGATTGTGTGTGTGTGTGTGTGTGTGTGTGTGTGTGTGTGTGTGTGTGTGTGTGTGTGTGTGTGTGTGTGTGTGTGTGTGTGTGTGTGTGTGTGTGTGTGTGTGTGTGTGTGTGTGTGTGTGTGTGTGTGTGTGTGTGTGTGTGTGTGTGTGTGTGTGTGTGTGTGTGTGTGTGTGTGTGGATATCAAGGCTCCATTCATAACTTGGCTGAAATGAGTACGTTCCCCAGTAAAATGAATCGAGATTGGAATTTGCGGACCTCAGCCGAACTCAAGTGATTGAAGAGATTTCTGCAAATTATATTCATGAGAGTGTTTCACAGTTTTTTTTTGTTCTTTTTCCTGGCTATTTATATTTCCCTGATCCTCAGCTACGAGCGGAAAAGCTCGCTAAGACAAACACAATCTGCTGAGCATATGCTGAGCAATTCTGCCTTGTTCTACAGATAGCAAAACTAACATCATCCCGCAACCCCTGGGCATAACAGTGACAACGTATCCAGAGCATACGCTGATTTGTTTAGAAAGGCTAATGATATTTACAGTCTTGCAATGCAGACGCGAGTATGGACGGTAGGAACATGTCCCTAATAGAGATAACAGACTCTACCAGCATTTCTAACCGATGTATAGAATGAACGTATTTTATTTCTTATAATAAATTGATGTGCAATGGCACGTCAGAGGGACTGAGAGGTGTCCACTCTGTGTTTATCATTGCAACCAAAACAACAGGTGATTTTGCAGAGGAAATACATTCTGAACTAGTGAGAAACAGACAGGAGAAATATAGTTTGCTGAACTTTACAGGTCCCACAAGGAGCAGTAAAAACAACAAAAACACATAACCCCAGTACAAATATAGAGCTGTTGATTTTAACATTTAAAATCATTTAATAAAATCACATTCCATTTAAAGGTGCAATGAAAATGTTTTGTTGCACTGTAAAAAAAAAAAAAAAAAGTTTAACTTAAAACAAGTAAGTTACTTGAATTACTACAACGAAGGAGATTGGTTTCATAAATAGAAACTCAAAATATTATGTTAACTGAACCACATTAATTATATAAGTTTATTTGACTAAAGACAAAAAGTTGTAACAAATAAAATAAAATAATTATTGGGTTAGTACTTTTGGTCTCGAGACCGGTCCGATTTTTTGAAGGTCTTGGTCTTGTATAGGTCTCGACTGCATTTCTCCTCTGTCTTGTCTTGGTCTCGGACTTAGAGGACTCTGGATTTTATCTCAAGACCAGTCAAGACCACAACTGCTAGGATATCACTCAATTTTCGGTGAATATTCTGATTTAACATCTTTAATGTGATTTGATGTGAAACTTACTGCTTAAAATGCAATCAATAACTTCTTTGTAATGTGATTTTCTTTTGTTACTGTGCTGCCGGGTTCAAAATCAATGCATCATTGTCTCAAGATTGCACAAAATTAATAAAAAAATGCCCACAAACTTATGAGATTTCGTTTTTTTATATAACATAGAATATAATTAAGCAATATCGCAAGAGCAAGAGAGCTGTTTTCATGAATATAAGCGTGATTGCAAATTATATTGATTTATACAAACGTCCAATAAACAAGAAGTTAATATTAAATTACATTTTAAACTGTGTCTTTGGTAATTCGGCAACATCTCGTTATTAAATGAATCAGCTGCTTTGAACAAATCGGTTGAATAAAGGATTCCGTGACAGTTAAATAATGTTAATGTTTTAATGGTAATTTAATTCATAATGTATAATTATTTATGCAAGTGTAATTGTACCAATTCAGATGCAACTTCTGTGCCATGAATTTTATTGTTATTGATTTGATTGGGAACAGCGCCATAGTGTCTTCCTATTCTAATTGTATTTATTCATTAAATATGTAATTTCTCAGACAGATATGCATCTTTTAGATGAATTTAAGGACTGCTGGTCTGGTCTTGGTCTTGACTCGGTCTCGCCCTGTCTTGGACTTAGTCTTGTCTTGGTCTCAACCCCACAAAGTCTTGGTCTTGTCTTGGTCTCGGCACATGCTGGTCTTGGTCTCGACTTGGTCTCGGTTTAGGTGGTCTTGACTACTACACTGGATAGTGCATAAATATATAAATTTGTATATATACTATAAAAATTTAATAATGTATAACATATATATAAGACTTAATTTGCAATTTAAAATTGTTAAAACTAGGGTTGGGTAACTTTAAAATTTTAACAATTCTAATTCCGATTTTGCTATTCGATTGCAATTCTTATCGATTCCCAATATGATTCCAGTAAGATAAAAAAATATATATTTATTAGATATCATTCACATTTATTCTAAGTCTTATTGCAAAACATTTCATTGTAGCTGAATACCATGACAAAAATCAACATGCTTACACAAGGAATACCATAGCAAAAACAACTAGCCTAACCAATAAACATTTCAAGCATTAAAGGCAAGTAAACACTGAAGAACAAATAATAATAATATAAAATAAAATATAATAAAATAATATAAAAAGAACAAATAAACAAGTTAGCTATCACACAAATAAGTACAACTGAACAAATATACGATTGAAATAAGATTTATGTTTTAAGATTTGCTGGTATTCAGGTACAGAAACTGTAATGAAATATAAAATAATACTGGACTTTATACATAAAATGTACATAAAAAATATAGTTACAAAAGTTATTCAGTGAAGAACAGCGAGTGAAATGTATCTTTGTCTTTTGTTGTTTGATTGATAGAAGGAATATTAGGCTGCTGTCACTTTAAGAGCTGCATGGGTCCAATATACTGTTACACATGCATTTTCATTCTCAGCTGTTTACGTTCACTTAAAGGTGCACTATGTAAAATTTTTTCCAGTAAAATATCCAAAAAACATTAGGATAGTGTTACATACAATATCGCAAATGTTTCCAACTATTTGTAAATCGTGAGAAAATTGCTATTTTAACCAAGAAGTGAGGAGTCGCCTGTCAATTGTGTCATATCTGCGTACCCCTTGGTTTCCGTTTTTTTTTTGCAGAAACGCTTTAATCTTTACCGCTTTACTCTGAGTGAACGCACAGAGTAATGCCATAACATCATTTTCAACACTCAGATGTATCTGATATGATAAACAGAGCTGCGTTACCTCATACTCATGACTGGAAAAGCGAAAATGGCGCCGGCGACTGTGGCATAATAAAAGTCCTGCTGCTCACGAGGCGTGTTTTGCCCTCATCTTATTAAAAATCGCTCCAGCGGCCTTGCTCAGCACCCACACAATTGGTCCTGCTCTGCTTCACCCTACAGTAACTTTAATAATCGAGTCCTATCCTGATTATTTTCCACCGGCTGTGAGGTGAAGACCACATGTCCCAAGATTCTGTGCTCAAACTTGGCGTCATCAAACTGCGCCTTTGTTTTGAACAGGAGACCTCTAGCGGACGGAAAAGTTACACAGTGCACCTTTAAGACATAACCGACTGTGTGTACAAGGATATTTTTACATATTATTATGTGTTTTGGTCCATTCAAGTGCAAAAAGATGTGGAAGAGAATCACTCACTATTCAGTATGAGAGGATGCTTTCTGTGCGCACGCTTTGGATGCACAAGTTATATTGCGCTTGAATGGTTTAAAATTCCTTTTTGTGTGTACACTTAAAGTCTTAAAGTTAACTTAAAGTTTAAAGTCATGTTAAAATCCACACAAAGGAATTGATAAGAGGAGTCGAAAGTTTAATTTTACAACAAGTATCCGATTCCTGACCGTAAGTATCCGATTCCAGAATTATTAGTTAAAACCTATGCCTTTGAATACAGAAACACCATAACCAAAAACAAAAAAAACTTGTTTTTTGTGTACTTGAAAAAGACCCATAGTTCATGTCAACTCTACAAAATCCCCTTCTGTATCCTCTTCCTGAGATTTGTATTTGCCAAAAGCTTAATAGGGAGATTGTGGAGTGCCTACATCACTTGGATTTCCTTTTCCTGAACTCGCTCTCCCCTCCAAAACCCCATTTATCTCACCAAATCTGTCTTGCCATTCCTGCCATCTCTATTTTTGCCTCCACCTCTCTCGTTCTCCTGAGCGTTGCCTATTTCAACCGAGTAAAATATGCCTGTGGCCAATGTCTCGCCCACCAATTTTTTCTCCCTTATTCAGCCTCTGTGTGGGAATATAACATTCTTCAACACTACACGCAAATGTATATTTGCTATTTAAGCCTTAAAGGAATAGTTCATCCAAAAATATCAATTCTGTCATCATTTACTCACCCCGATGACACTCTAAACACGGTATGATTTTCTTTCTTCCGAGGAACACAAAAGGTGGATTTTTGAAGAACATCCTGGCCTGATTCTTTCAAAATAACTGACAACTCTCATTCAAATGTTTTATATGCCACACAAAAGCTACACTAAAAAAATATGGTTCTTTATTGGCATTGATGGTTCCATGAAGAACCTTTGACATCCATGGAAACTTTCCATTGTACAAAAGGTTCTTTATACTGGAAAAATGTTCTTTAGATCTTAAAAATCTTCTTCAAAACAAAAAAAATTTACTTTTAAGAACTGTTTACAGGTTCTTTGGGGAAACAAAAAATGTAATTCTAATGGATTGCTATAAAAAATAAAATAAAAACCTTTTGGAACCTTTTCAACATTGAGCAAAAAGCTGAGAAAGTTGTGTTTTTTATCAAAGACTACATTCAGATCGGATTCAAACCAATGAGATGGAGTAGATTGAGTCCTTCAACACCCCTAATGCAATAATCCTATAGCTCGACCGGGGTCGACATTTCCTTCAGTAAACATTAGGCAGTTTTGATTTATTTGATGTATAATGTTGATGATCACGTTATTTTATAAATGCATCCCATATTCTATTGATTGTTTCTGCTTGTTCTTCGCCTGTGTTTTGATCAGAAAAGTCTGCGCCCCCTACCGTTTAACAGTGGAAAGACGGAAACTTTGTCAATGGCAGGGAAGCGGTGTCTCACAAATGATGGAAATTTCCTTCAATTCCGGGGACAGGGTTATGAGTTTATGTGTGAGGAACAGCTTTAAAGGGGTGGTAAAACACATTCTTTTGAAGGCTTGGCTGTGTTTGTGGGGTGCACTGTAACATGTGTTCATGCTTCGTTTTAAAAAAAATTGCCTTATTTGTCATATATTTGACCTTTATTCTACACTGCTCTGTCCCTACTTGTAAAACGGCCTGATGCTTTCCGGGTTGTATGAAGCCAGTCCCTCAAAAATACGCAGTGGGCTCTGATTGGTTAGCTGGCCCAGTGTGTTGTGATTCGCTAACCGCAGTGCACGTCGGAAACGTCACGCCCCTTACCTTACCGGAGGCTGTTCAGTATTAGAAACAACGGCGTCAATAAAACCATATGAGCTCGAATCAGACCCAGAACATTTGAGTGAAGATGATCGAGCAGAACCTGTTCAGTCCTCAAGAGTAAAGACTGCGGATCTATATTGATCGCTACTGAATGGCACTTTAACTTTTGTATTTTTAGAACGATTATAGCCAAATATCTGTCGCAAGAACTAACGTTAACCCAAAACGAACACTAAGCACTGACTTTAGTAAGTTAGCCAAATCACACACAGAACCATGTTTAGCATGCCTGAAGATAAACAATACATAAAAGCTCTAATCAAAGAATCATTTACACTAATGCCAGGTTCGCTGTTGAGATTTTAACGTTAATGTTTGTAACGTTAGATGTTCGTCAGATAACGTTAAGTATGAATGAGCATTTAACAGACTGGTTTGCAGAACAGCGCTGTCATCTGTTTACTTCCTTGCTACAACCTATTACAGGAAAACACATTGATGAAAAATAAATCAGACTTACAGGTTGTGGCCCGTGAACAGCTTCTGTTTGTAAATCCAGCTTTCAGGACAAGCCGTTGTGCATATCCTGTATTGAACTCGCGAAGTTTGTGGAAGTTTGTGTTGTCCTCCGTGAAATGTGCAGCGCGCGCGTCGTGCATCCACGCACCGGCAGTGTTTTTTTCACGCAGCTGACGTTGTGCAAATCTGGCATTGAAATCGCGAAGACGGTGGATGTTTTCCTCTGTTAGATGTGCTTAGATGTTAGATCTCCTCTGCAGGGAGCCCTGCGCGCGCCTGATTCCCCGCTGACTCAAACACACGTGCATATAACATGCTGTATGTTAAACGCTCTGCAACGCACCCCGTCCCTATGAAGGCTGAACAGAGCAAGTACCCCAGACCTGCAATCCGGATGAAAATAACAGCGTTTCCTCTGCATCGCGGCAACAACACTCCAGCCTACTATACCACAACAGCGCCGCGATACAAAATGGCCTCACCCCCCCTTATTTAATATTCTCGGAGGAGGGGTTTATGTAAATATTGGGCCTGGTGATGTCAGCAAGCCCTGGAGGAATGTGTGTAGTCGCCTACTGGCCGTTTGCTGTAGTTCTTAGAAACTGATTTCTTTAAAAGCAAATATCTCCCTTTGCTTTAAACTTTGAACGTTGTAACTTTGCAGATGTTGTTTATGCTCAAGCAGCAACATTACACGCTAGCTAAAGTTAGAATAGTGAAATCGTGGTTTACCACCCCTTTAAATTCATTCCTCACACAAAGCCATCGTATAGGTCTTAAGTAATTGTAACATTTGACAAAAATACTTGTATGATGCTTCTGCATTATTTTTGAAGGTTGTTTCTTCATTCTTTTCCAGAAAATGTGACTCAGTGAAATGTGGCTCTAATATGTCATTTAACATTACGCATGCTTTTGTTTAAACTACTTGTGAACAAGTTAAAGTTGAAAAATATTGCACATGACAGCCTCACAAAAAAACCCTCACATTCTGTGGGGACCAACACAAAGTAAATAATGTATGCTCTCCCAATGACTTGCATGTAAAATATAGCCAAAGCAAAAGCAAGTGAATAGGCCCAGCTTCTCACGTCTGAATAATTTAGTAGGAGAAACGAGCTGTTAGCCAACACAATCCTCCCCGAATCTCTAATACTTCTCCATCACGTTAGCTTGCTGTTCACAGCAATAGTGCAGAGACGATAGTGTTTTCAACACCATCACTGACCCCATAGCAAAGTGACAGTCTCAGAAACACAGATGGAGGCACATCCCACAAACACCACTTCCAAACAGAGGCAATCTAATTTGAGGCACCATGGAGAATTCCCATTTTCCATCGCTCAATTCCTTTTTGCCTCTTCCTAGGAGCGGGTCCCCACACCAATAGGGCAGTAATGGATTTCAGTGAAATTACAATGCAATCTTCTCTTTACTGTTTTATTCGTGGAAGGAAAATAAAGGCACAAGGATTATTCACAGTAAAGAGACCGTCACTTCTTCTAGATATAAATGTAAAGGGAAGGTGAAGTGAAAAATAAATAGAGGGAAAAATACACAGTAAACTCCATCTAGAGCTAGGTGGAATGATGGTGTATATACTGTGCAATGGTTGTGCAATAGTATAAACGGGTAGATTCTTTGATATGGCAAATATACAGTCTATGCCTCTATAGCTTGAAACACAGCTCAAAGAATTCAGAGCCACATCCATAGCCACATCCATAGTGCTAGTATTATTGTTTTTGCACTGACGCCAGGTTTATAATTTAATGTGATATTTTTGTTTGAATCCATTTACTTGAAAATAATTAAATAAAATGTAAACAAATAAAAATAAAACAAAAATAAATAAAATGTCCTACTTTTTAGGATGTAAACAGTGGATTTTCATGGCATTTTGAAAATCAATCTACTTGAAAAAAAAAAAAAAAAAAAAAAAAAATTACATGGCACCTTTATTAAATAAATACATTTTCCTGCAGTTTTTAGGATGTAAAAGTATTTTCATGGCAGTCCACCAGAAAAAACGTTTCTGGCAAATATCTATATTGTTGCAGAGGAAGAAGTGTTCTGCTTAAGACTGCTTTCATATATATTCCAGTAAAAGATGAATCCCTTAAATGGATTCATTAAAAAAAGTAATACAATAAAGTACAGTATGGCTATAGTTAAGGTAGCACAGCAGGAAATGAGCTCATAGTATCTTGTCTTTTCATAAGCCTCTAATTTAGGAAGACTGAGGTGGTTCATGTTTTTATAGCATCATGACATTCTGAAAGAATAATGTCCATATTAGCGGTATCATGGTTTTTATGATGTCAGATTACATAGGAGTTGAATTATGAAGGTGTGAGCCGTTGAGAGTAACCTGCTTAAAGTGGTGTGACAGTTTCCTTCATTTGTACGTCGTTCTTTAGACCCTCATGACAAGAGATGTTTATAATGTTTTCCTTGCACACAGCTAAAAAAGATGTGGTTTGTCATGTTATTCAATTATTCAATTCCCACCAGAAGAGCTCTGTCGAGATGGCTGGTATAATTATGTTTATACACCTGCTCGCGAGTTTGGAGAATTGCGTCTGGGACTTTAGAAGACCATTAAGAATAACCGAACATCAAAAAACAGTAGGTTAGGAGAAAAACACAAGTCAGAGACTTAAAAGACCAATAAAAGCAAATGCCTGAAGCAGTGGCAACATTAACACGGCCTAAAACACAGCATGGACCTTTTCCAGCCTTCCAGGAGTGAAATGAATGCTGTGAAAAAGCACTGCATCAAAATCCCAGTGTGACTTTAAGGTCGGAGAATAAAAAGAGACTTTGTTCTGCGGTGGCTAATGTGTGTGAATGTTTCACACCAAAAGCCACGGGGATGGGCACACTTTGGTGAAATATAGTATTTAAAAATTTTTGCGTGCTGCTGCGCATCCCTGTGTGTGTAATAAGCAGCGTGTACGTGCATTGTGAACCCGCCTATAGACGCATATTACTAACACGCCCTTTAAATAAGAAAAATACAGGGCTATTGACTTTAGATCAGGTTTTTGTTGGTTTTCGCATTGCGTTGCATTGCGCTGGGTGTATTATAGGGCCCTTTGTGGTCTACAATGTGGAGACACCCAATGCCGAGATGTGATTCCCAACGTTTGACCATGTGCCATCTTTGTTTCTGTGAAAATGGGTTTAGTCCTCTGAATCTGGAAGTACATGACAACATGAAACTCAACGCAAACTTTCAGTGAATGAAGGAAACATGGGACAGGAGGACAAAGACATGGAGAGAACGTGAAAAAGAGAGGATTGGTGGCCAGGTATCACGTTAGGGATTGTCTGTGAGGAGAAGCCAGATGGTGAGGCAGTAAAGTAGAACAAATTGGAGGCATGTGCACCAGGCTCCAGGGATGGCAAAGGAACAATGAACACAGCAGAGAACTTCAAAAGCAAGCCAAGAGAGGCTGAACCTCCTCAAAATTGCAGTCAAAACATCAACTATTATTTTAATCAAATCCTTACTAATGTACAGTATAACTTTGATGAATATAATGTATACAAAAATGTTTTTAAAAGATTTTTTTGATATTCTTTCATGTACAGAGGACTTGGCCCTAGGCATGTGAAATCACGAAATCCGAATGAGCCCGACTGATGTGTAAATTGATCAGAATGAATATGCAAATGGTGTAACGTAATTTATTTCCAGAGCCTGAAAAAGGCAAAAGGGAGAAGAAATGAGATTCTCCTCCTTCTATATACATAACTAATTGCTATCAGTGATGAGCTTTCAAACTAGTTAGCTTTCAATATCACTTTAGTGCATCATCAAGCCTGCTCGTGGTGAACAAGTGTAGAAAAGTGAAATAGAGACAATTAACTTGAACTAAAATAATGATGGAGTCCAAATTATGGAAGGATTTCAAAAGAAGAAGTCAGTGATTGTACGACAGAGCCATGTATAAATTTGCAGTAATGCAGAAGCATTACTAATGTTTATAATGATCATAGTTTGGAGATGGAGCTGCGCGATTATAATTTATGGAGTGTCCATTTATACTTACGACGACTGCACGGCGCAAGTGTATTTTTGCTAGTTTCAGCCTGACGCAGTTATCATTTTCACGTCCAGTGTCACATTGTTTAAATATCAAATGCACTCGCTCCCAACTGTTTGCCCATAGGCGTGCTGGTCTGAAAACAAGGTGTGTTCAGGCGCATTGTTGGCGCGTTGCTATTTTGAGGCAACTGCACGACTGCACCACTGACCAACAAAAACCTGGTCTAAAGTCAGTTTTTGTACTATAGGCGGGTGCACAACACATGTACACTCTGCTTATTACACACACAGAACATATAGAACAAAAATATAAGGATTCCTCTCTGGAGAAGCGTTCAGCCTTTCCGCTCGCAAATCCCACCATGTACATGGCGAATCCACCATGGTGCAAGCGCAACTGGCTTTTAAAGGGAATGGGAGATGAGACTCTAATTGGTTTATTGCACATTACACCCAAAACACACAACCCTGGTACAACCCTTTTGAACCTTTTTTGGACTTTAAGGGAAGCAACATGACTAAATATAGACTGATTATAATTAACGAAGCTGTTATATATCTAAGCTATTTATACACCCAAAACAGGCACTTGCAGTGTAAAAACCTTCATTAATTATAGTCATGACAATGTATACTTTAATAAATCAAGAATGCATTTAATTGATGTGACAGAAACAGTAAAAACATTTATAATTTACAACATTTATAACTTTTGAATGGCAGTATATGGAACTTACTATATCACTGTTGCCAATAGAGTCCAATTAGTGAAAAAGTGACAGATCTGGACTCGTCCATGTTTCTAGTGTAGACATGATGCAGGATGTGTGTTTGATGAATATAAATTGATCAGCCTCTCTGGAAAATTCCCTCACGAAGCAGCATTACTCATCAAGACGAACTCCCGAAGATCTAGTTTAGACCTCTCTGATTGCACCTAAAAATACAGAAATGGTTCCTGATCTGCCCCTGAATGCACACACATTGCTCTACTTCACTGATGCCAGCTGGCCACTTTCCAGCAGATAGTGTCCGTATTTGCTCTGATAAAAGCGGACAAAAACACAAAGGTGTAGACAGCAGTGGAAAACGAAAGGAAGGAAAAGATACCAACTGGATCAATCGCTTGGCCTTATATTCCTCAGGGAGACTTGAAAAGGATTGTGAATGAAAATCTTTTTCATACTTGAACTTATGCTAGTAAGATGAGACTGGAGAGACCTGAATCTCTGTCGCTTTAGCAGCCCTGGGGCTAAAGTGAGCCTGGAGGATGGCAGTACATATTCAGTATTGTTTAGCTGTGTGGGAACAAAGGCGGCAATAGAACACGAGCAAAACGCAGGAATGACGCATCACTGCTGGTTTTAAGATTCTGTTGTGATATATTATGCCGGTTGAAATCACTGGCGGAGGAAGTTTGTGTGTGAGGCGGTGGTTAATCTGACTCCAGGCTGCCGACGCTGACATAAATCAAGAGTCTGCACTGACAGACTACCTGTGTGGTGGTTTGGGGCAGAGAGACAAGACAGTAAGACAGGTAAGACAGGGAGGATTTGAACGGAAACCTGTTACTGACAACATAACCAGGGCCGTAACAATCATAGACATCGAGGGGGACAAGTCCCCCCCCAATAATTCCAAATGGCTAAATTGCCATTGTTGCACTGCTCTGCTGTACTTCATTACACACGCTCTGTTTGTTGTTAGGATGACAAAAAGGTATAAAAGTTACATTTTTAGTCTGGTCTGCCTCAGCGGTCTAACAATGCTTGTCACTGTCAAAGTGACTGGCAACTGATGAGCACGTCAATCTATCACTTAATGCCATTGTGGAGATTCAATTATTTCAGGTGAAATCCCAAAACAAAATGCCATTGATGAACATCTTTGGGAAACCTATCTATCACCAGACCAGTAGGGAATTCAAAATCTATTTGCAGATCTCTATAGTTGTTCACTAACATGAAGAATCTCGGGAATAACAATATATTGTATTATAGACATAGTAGATGTAAGAATGAAACATTAAACGTGAGTTTTCAATGTACTATTGAAATTGATTTCTGGACATTGTAATGTTATTTTATTTCTGATATAGCATTGTATTACCAATTATTAAATAATTCATTCAACCTGTGATGAAGGACGACTCCTTTTCAGGCAGATAAAACTGACTGTTTGAGAATCAGCCAATCAGAAGTGTCACTGCGCTCTGCGGCTCGCGGAGGCAGATCATCTTTAGTTTCAGTTTCGAGACACTTGGAAGAGATTGCTTACGTTAAAAGACTGTGCAGTGTTAATAGGGCTCGGGCGCTGCGTTGCATTCTGGGACGTGGCGGCCATGTTGATGGCCTCGCGAATGTAAACATACAGCAAATCGAACGAGGAGAAGCAGAGTTGGGAGAAAGAAAAACTATGTTAAAATCCCGAAAAGGATGTGGAATTTACCGGGATACGTTAAATAGGGAAGCCAGGGACCGGTATATGGACAAAATTGGAACTATTAACGGTTTGGATTCATATGAAATTTGCAGTTCACAAATGGATGGGTTCAGGAGCTGCAGACCATGAAGCCTATGTAACGTTAACCTTTTACCTTGAAGCATTCTGCACCGTTCTGTGTTCTCAGGTTGCACTACTTGCAAATAAACACTGAAAAATATCTGATTGTGTGACACTTCTTGCTTTTGCACATTATACGGTTATTGCGATTGTGTGACACTTCTTGCTTTTGCACATTATATTGATTTAAGTATATTTATTTTGAAGATTGTGGGTATGGATGCAACAGACACTTATGGCTGTATTTAATGCACATTTATTATATTTCAACGCTAGGGCTCATGTTTGTCAGGCACAACATACATACACAATCTTATAGAAGAATGTCATGTCTTCGTCCTTGCTTGGCAACACCATGTGAATCGGTACTTTATCTGACAAAATAGTGTACTTGTTGCGGACGGTTACAATCACCCTTTCCACGTGAATTCGGAGGTGGGCATTTTTTCTTGGGCTCCCCACATCTCTTGCATCAGCTGACAGCGTTCTTTTGTGAAAGCAGGGATCTTTACCTCGGCACACATAAGTCCCACACTCCTTTATGTCAAAGCCGCGATCAGCCAACACCATAACCCCAGGTAACAGTTTGTCTTACAAGCGCGATCCAAGCGAGCCGACGACTCAGTTAATCCATTTTCGAACTTTTTCCCATGGCGATTATGTGATCTAGTGTTACACCCCACAATGCAGCAACGGTTTACCATGGTTTCCAATAATAACGCCAAATTAAGACACACGACTGAGAGGGAGCACGTCTATAAACAGTGCGCAGTAGTCCGAGTAGCAGCAAATGAGGCCATCAACATGGCCGCCACGCAAAGTAATGACGTCATACGCCCGAGCCCTATTCATAAATAATATAATAAAGTTTCGCTGTACTTATTTACAAGTTTCTAGTATTGTGTGCGTGCAACTACCAGTAAGTATACTGAAGTTTGTTGTTAATTTTACCTCACTTTTACCTCAGTAATGTCGCGGCATGTTGCTGCTCATTGTCATACGGTAAAATGGCGGAGCATCGCACCACTTTTGTGTTTAATTGTTGAGAACGATGTTTATTACTGGAAGTGTTGCTCTGCAAACCTTATGTGCCTTAATTTAAATAATTTCTGTTCCTGCACGATGTGTAACGTTGTTTAATTCAAGGAGTAACTCTGCAGTCTATAATTATTATATGTTCAGCTGAATCTGGCATTATGTATATCGCTGCAATTAAGTGCAGTAAAGTAAGTAATCTTTGAATAGAGATATCATGTACTGATGCATTCTAAGTTTGTATTTTCTTAGTAATAATCATTTATTGTAACACTGTATTCAAGTCATATACGTATAACAAAACTATAACACAATTTTGATTGTGTTTGTTTATTATATACCTGTTAGGCATGTAATAATTCTTTGTTATTTATCTTGAGTGTATATTTGTACTGATTTATGTCTGTATCTTTATTTCAGAACCACACACATATACTTTGAATCTTTATTCCAATAAACATCTGATCGGAACATTTTGTATGCATTCTAATCGATGCCCCCTGGTGGTCACAACCTTCCAAAGACCAGTCAAATTATACAGTCCTTAACAATCACCAAAACACAACCAATATGTAAAAAAAATGGTGATTAATTCAGTAACTAAACACCATTGACTCTGTTGCTCAGAGACATCCAGCTGGAAATATCTGTCTAAAATATAAGTCCTCAGCTAGATTTTTTTATGTTTTTGAAAGAATTGTAGCAAATTAGCTCAAAGGGGAAATATTCATAATTAATCATAACTAATTATAAATATTTGCATCAGTTGATTGGATTAACTCGATGTAGCTGAATTAATATTACAATGAATTAATCAGTTCGTCCAGCGAACACTCAGTATTGATAGTCTATCCATTCTCAGAAAGGATGTTTTTGCGTGGTCACAGCGTGTAGCGTGTAGCAAGATCAGGAATCGTTCAAGTGACATTAAGTTGCAGGCAGAATCAGAACCAGGGAATTCATATGTATTGTATTAACTAAATCACAAACACATAATTAATCTAAACAAACACATACAGGAAATGGAAAAGTGAAAGTATGTTTTAAGCATGTTTGTTAACAAAGGGGTTATATGGGTGTTGATGCAGAAACTATTAAAGATTCTTGTAATGCTGATATGTTGCATTGGTATCAACATATAATATACAACCCCAAATCAGAAAAAGTTGGGACAGTATGGAAAACGCAAATAAAAAAAAAAGAAGTGATTTCTAAATTGCCTTTGACTTGTATTTCATTGCAGACAATATGAACAAAAAATATTTCATGTTTTGTCTGGTCAACTTCATGTAATTTGTAAATATGCATCCTTTCCTGTCATTCAGACCTGCAACACATTTCAAAAAAAGTTGGGACAGTAAAGCATTAACCACTTTGTAATGTTGCCATTCCTTTTCACAACACTTAAAAGACGTTTAGGGACTGAAGACACCAAGTGAAGAAGTGTTTCGGGTGTAATTTTGTCCCATTTTTCCTGCAAACAAGTCTTAAGGTGGGCAACAGTATGGGGTCTTCGTTGTCGCATTTTGCGCTTCAAAATGCACCACACATTCTCTATTGGAGACAGGTCGGGACTGCAGGCAGGCCAGTCAAGTACCCGTACCCTCTTCCTCCGCAGCCAGGACTTTGTAATGTGTGCAGAATGTAGTTTTGCATTGTCTTGTTGAAATATGCATGGACGTCCCTGGAAAAGATGTCTTCTTGAAGGCAGCATATTATGCTCCAAAATCTCTATGTACTTTTCAGCATTAATGGTGCCTTCACAGAAGTGCAAGTTACCTTTGCCAAGGGCACTGACACAACCCCATACCATGACAGACCCTGGCTTTTGAACTTGTTGCTGGTAACAGTCTGGATGATCCTTTTCTTCTTTGGTCCGGAGCACACGGCGTCCATTCCTCCCAAAAAATACCTGCAATACTGATTCATCTGACCACAGTACACGTTTCCACTGTGTGATGGTCCATCCCAGATGCCTCCAAGCCCAGAGAAGTCGACGGCGCTTCTGGACACTGTTAACATAGGGCTTCCTTTTGGCACAGTACAGTTTTAACTGGCATTTGTGGATGTAACTACGTATTGTGGTACTTGACAAAGGTTTGCCAAAGTAGTCCTGAGCCCATGTGGTGATATCGCTTATAGATGAATGACGATTCTTGATGCAGTGTCGCCTGAGGGATCGGAGATCACGGTTGTTCAGCTTAGGCTTGCGCACTTTTCCTTTACGCACTGAAATTCCTCCAGATTCCTTGAATCTTTTAATTATGTTATGCACTGTTGAATGTGAAATTTCCAAATCTCTTCCTATCTTTCTTTGAGGAACATTGTTTTTAAACATTTCAATAATTTTCTCACGTATTTGCTGGCAAACTGGCGATCCTCGGCCCATCTTTGCTCCTCAAGGATTAGACCTTTCTTGGATGCTGCTTTTTTACCAAATCATAATTACAATCACCTGTTGACATCACCTGTTTCAAATCACATCATTATTTAACCATTGTACCTCATTACTAGCCCTAAATTGCTCCTGTCCCAACTTTTTTTGAAATGTGTTGCAGGTCTGAATGACAGGAAAGGATGCATATTTACAAATGACATGAAGTTGACCAGACAAAACATGAAATATTTTTTGTTCATATTGTCTGCAATGAAATACAAGTCAAAGTAAATTTAGAAATCTCTTCTTTTTTTTGCGTTTTCCATACTGTCCCAACTTTTTCTGATTTGGGGTTGTACACGGACATGTAGGTCATCAAAATACACATTCGTAGATACCAAGAATGATATTATCTTGATTAATAGCACATTCATTCCAGGATTGATACATAGGCAAAATCATTCTAAAAGAATGTATGAGGGAAATGGGATACATGAGTAGGAAAAGGGTATATTATCTAATAAATTCATCATAAGGCATGCACAGAACAAAATACAAAACAAGAGACAAAATATACTTGTAGATACCTGGGGATATGCATGTTCATTTATTGAACAGTTTGTATAAATTAATGCAGAAAAGTCTGTATTATGGGCTTTGTGTGTCTTTCCTATGGCCAGTCTTATAAGCCTTTTATGTACTAGTTGCTCTTTCTGGGTATGGTTCATGGACCTCAGAGTGGGTTTTAAAGATTATGGGCAACACTCTAAAACATAATTCAGTGGCTTTGTAAATATCACAGTAATAGTTAACTTTATTAACTTAATAAAATCTCTAAATATCATTTACTTGATGTTTTGAGTTGAACATACCAAAATAATTGACTAAAAATCCAACAGTTAATTTAGTCTCAAATTTACAGTTATATTTAAGTTTTTTTCACTAAAATAATTTAGTGTTCGAATAATCAATTATTTATTTAAAATATACTTAATATATTTGTGAAATTTCCATCAAAATATTTGAGAAAGGAGAATTAAATCGATCTGTTTCAAGAACCACAAATATTACTTAATTCAAATAAAGATTATTAATCTTTAACACACACTGAAGAAATTGAGTAACTTTACTCGATTATAACACTGCACCCCTCCCCCGCCCCTTGACGTGACGACGGCTCGATGGTTGAGTGAGCGCTGCTGTTTGAATTCTCTTCAGTCTCCAGAGCAGTTCGTTCTTCTTGGCGTCGCAGAATTGGAACATTTCCTCAGTGAAATTCAGGTTTGTGCGTTTTATTTTATCTATAAAATCTTTACTGTGCTTAAAACAATTGTATTTAATGCAAAACAACATACAAGGACGCAATGTGAGTGACCTAAACGGGTGTGGCATCTGTCTTTGAAGCCAAACACACGACTTTATTCCTTAAGATAATGAATATAATTAATTTGAATGATAAAATGTTCTTAAAACTGTGCACTGTTTGTTTATTGGCAGGTTATGGAGTCAGGCGCGTTGCAGCATCTTTGAGCTACGAGTGAAACGCAGGAAGGCGTTCTGAAGTTCAAAGTCCACCCGCAGACCGCGAGTCCATTTCAGGCTCGAGAAACAGCGCTGATACGGTGGAAATGGGATAACAGACAGGTTGATACACTTGAATTACTTTTAAATGTTTAATTTTTACTTCTAAAATGTTTGTTACATGAGTTTAAATGTTGCCAATTGTATACATGTCAAAACTGTAATATATGCTGTATTGCTGTACTCATCGACAATAAAGGCCAATGTCATGTATAAGTGTGGTTGTGTGGAGTATTTTACAAAGGTTTAGAGGAAATTAAAGTTAATATTAAAGTTATACTATAAGAGTTAATATTACTATGAATAAAAACAGTTAATATTAATCATAAATATTGGTTTTTAAATGTTTTTATTTCCATTTTTTCTACTCAATTTTATTTGTTAATGTGCCAAATGTAGTTACTCAGATCTCATACATTTTTTTACTTGCATTTGCTCAGCTCATACAGTGTATGTAATTGATTACACTGCTTTAAAATGTACTCAATTTTATTAGTGTAAAAATGTTTCACCAAAAAAATTGAGTAAATCATAGTAAACGTTTTTAGAGTGTATTTTTCCTATCTGACCACATGGTTTGAAGTGCATGGCGCAGGTGCACATAGGGCGTTTCCGAATCCACTTTTGTTAGTTTAACCACGAAAGAAAACGGTCCAAAAGGGTTGTACCTAGTCTCTTAATGAGTCATGGGTGTGTTTTGGGCGTAACGTGCAATAAACCAATCAGAGTCACATCTCCCATTCCCTTTAAAAGCCAGTTCTGCTTGCACCATGGGGGATTCGCTATTTACATGGCAGAATTTGCGAGCGGAAAGACTGAACGATTATCCAGAGAGGAATCCTTTTATTTTTAATATTTAAAAATGTTTGTGTGCTGCTGCGCATCCCTGTGTGTGTAATAAGCAGAGTGTACCCGCGTTGTGCACCCGCCTATAGACGCATATTACTAACACAGCCTTTCAATAACACAAAAAATACTGCGCTATTGACTTTAGACCAGGTTTTTGTTGGTCAATGGCGCAGTCGTTTTCAGTTGCCTCAAAATAGCAATGCTCCAACAAAGCGCCTGAACACACCTTGTTTTTAGACCAACACACCCATGGGCGAACAGATGGGCGTGAGTGCATTTGCTATTTAAACAATGTGGCGCTGGACGTAAAAATGATAACTACGTCAGGCTGAAACTAGCAAAAAACACTTGCGTCGCACCTGCCGTGCATTGCGCTGGGTGTATGATAGGGTCCTATTTGTTAAATATAACAAATAATTGTGTGTCTGATTTGTCTCAGACACTACATAATTATGTGAAATATTATTACAATTTAAAATATTTTTATTTTACATTTAAACATATATTTTAAATTGTAATCTATTCCTGTAATTTTCAGCATCACTACTCCAGTCTTCAGTGTCACATGATCCTTCAGAAATCATTCTAATATGCTCAAGAAACATTTCTGATTATTATCAATGTATTATCTTCGGCTATTAAACTTTGTTGAACAAACTACCCAGAAACCATCCAGAACAACCACCTAGAGACTCACTAGAAACCACAAGGAACATCCTAGTAAAGTGTGTGCCACTCTTAAACCCTATAGTTTGTTCAAAAATCAGGTTAAAAATATAGGCTGCTGTTTTCTGAGGATGCCACCGGGGCAGAACAATATTAAAGGAGGATAACAGTGATGGGAAACAAAACAGGAAGTTTTGCTGACACGTCTGAGAGCTAGAACATGTTGTGTTATAAAGACTAAAGCCTCCTGAACACTCTTGAGCCTCACTGTATAGATCCTTCCAGTTATTATCTCACTAGTAATTTGTGCATGTTTTTCTGAAAACTTTGGGAATGACTGTTAGCATCATGCTGTCAGGATGGAATACTTGCACTGGACTAACACACTTGTTCATTTTTTAAATCCTATTGTTGCATCACTACAATTCCATCAGAGAGCTCAACCAGACTTGACTTCACACCCAGATGCATTACTGAAAGTTTTATGATGACTATGAAAATCCATTCTGTTAAGCCGAGATGAGGAGGGCGGAGACATGACGGATGTGTTTGCTACCAAGGTGTCCAAGGAAAAGGCAGCAAATAAAATTTTCATAATCTGGATTTTATCAGCAAGCTTATCTCAGTAGGAAGAGAGATTTTGCTCATGCTAAAGTTTAATGCTAAAAATATACATTCACACCAATACTTTGACCTATTATCACTTTACAAACGTTAGTAATTGTATTGGAATAAAAATGGATTCGTTAAATGTAAATCATCTTACCTAATCATTGTTCTTACTGTTAACTAAAAATAAAACTATAAAAAATAGTCTTGGGACATGTGGTTTACTGTAGTCCCAATATTAACATTACTGTAGTCTGAAGCAGAGCAGGACCGAGTGTTGTGGAGCTGAGCAAGGCCGCAGGAGCGATTGAAGAGCGGGACTGTTTTTATGGCATAGTCGCCGGTGGGACTTTTATTATGACACGGTTGCCGGCGCCACTTCCTCTTTTCCAGTCATGAGTATGATGTAACGCAACTCTGTTTATCGTATTAGATATATCTGAGTGTGTTGAAAAGGAAGTTATGACGTTCGCTCGGCGGCTGCTATAACACTTGTTCACACTGCAGTGAGAGTAGTGTTTCACTGAATAAAACCTTAAACCGAGGGTGACGCAGATATGACGCAATCGACAGGCGACTCCCTCAAATGCATAGCTCACACGTCCCGGTTCCTTGGTTAAAATAGCAATTTCTCACGATTTACAAATAGTTGGAAACATTTGGGATATTCTAAGTACTCAACTGAACAAAATATATAACACTGGCCTAGTGGTTTCTGGATATTTTACTGCAAAAATCCCACATAATTCACCTTTAAGTTAATTTAAAGTTCAATTAAAAAATTTTAATAGAAAAATATACACTAATTAAAAATATTAATAAGTACCATAATAGTAAAATAACACTGAAAAATGATATTAGAATTAACAAAAACAACATCTTATAGACATTAGATAGATAGATAGATAGATAGATAGATAGATAGATAGATAGATAGATAGATAGATAGATAGATAGATAGATAGATAGATAGATAGATAGATAGATAGATAGATAGATAGATAGATAGATAGATAGATAGATAGATAGATAGATAGATAGATAGATAGATAGATAGATAGATAGATAGATAGATAGATAGATAGATAGATAGATAGATAGATAGATAGATAGATAGATAGCGTCGCTGCCCGATGAAACTCACGTATGTCCAAAACGCTTACTTTTCAGGAAGTGAAAAAAACACCGTATTTCAAAAGCAGTTGAATGTAGCGTTGTCATACTTGGTACGGCATCTTTACATGTAACCATATTCTTGCCAGTGTAATCATATAATCCACATTTGACCAAAATTGAGTTTAAATGGACATACGTGCATATTTTACAGTAACGGTGGTCGATACACGTTCTTCCGATCATTAATTAGAATGGCCAAGTCGCGTTTCATATTGACAGAGGAATACGTGCTGGACATTCTCAGCCTCTGGCAAGCGGTGATAGCAGTATGAGTGAGGCATGTTCTAGTGACAATCATGACAGTAGCATTAATGGCTATCATTTGATCAGTTTGACTAAGAAAAAAAAGGCTGAATCTTATCAATGAGACCGAGTTTATTTACATACTAGCAAGCAAACTAATCTGTGAAGAACTAGATTAGAACTAAACTGTGGAGAGCTTCAATGTCGTACTTTCGGCTATCCAGTGCTGAGCTTCGATGAAACAACTTCACGAGACCGGCGAGATGCTTCCACAGGGCGGGAGATACGCGGCGTGATTGACAGCTTTGACACCAAATGGATATACGTGAAAATCAGATGACATGATTTCACAGCTTTTCATTGGCCATTTAGATATGTGAAGCATACTGTATACGGAAATGAACCTGGACATTCAAGCCGTCGAAAAATCTCAAAATCGGCAAAACGGACATACGTGTTTTTCATCGGACAGCGACGATAGATAGATAGATAGATAGATAGATAGATAGATAGATAGATAGATAGATAGATAGATAGATAGATAGATAGATAGATAGATAGATAGATAGATAGATAGATAGATAGATAGATAGATAGATAGATAGATAGATAGATAGATAGATAGATAGATAGATAGATAGATAGATAGATAGATAGATAGATAGATAGATAGATAGATGTAACTTCCTCACTGAAACTGCACAAATACTTTCTGTGTGCAAGTCTCAAAAGAAAGAAATACACACACGGTGAAGTTACTCCACAAATTGAGTCTAATTCAGTCTATTACAATTGGTTCCCCTGCGCTTATTTTGGCAAACCGTGACAGTGGATCAGAGAGAAATGTCATAGGCGGTCGTTTAGTCTGTCACCCAAAAACAGTTCGGTAGGTGTGAAACCCTCATCCAAAATCGAGTTGGCTAGCAAGGCGCCGCCTTAAGCAATTTCCTCACAAAACTGCGACAAAGACAAACGTATATATCCTCACACACACAAAGACGCTTTCAATCTGGCACAAGTATACACCTTTCAATTTCCTCTCAGACACACAGCAGAGACAATCACACACACGCTCACACAATTCAGGCCTCAGGCAGACTGTCAGCGGCAGCATCTCTGCTCTAATAACAGAGCTCATTGAAGCATAATTGAAAATGACTTTGGAGAATTGCCACATTAAGGGAGCATGGTGGATATCTGCAGGTGTTGAGGAGAATTGTGTTCGAGAAAAAATAGACTGAGAGAGAGAGAGAAAGAGATGAAAGCGGTGCAGGGGTTTCCCGACAGACGCAGAGAAGGGAGGAATGGAAAGGGATAGAGAGTGGATAAATAATAGAACTCAAGCATTTACATTTATAGACGGCCCGCAATCGGTGAGGACGTTCCCTTCTTTACCCTCATACTCTGTAGGTGACCTCAAGAAATGAGACGCATCTTTCAGGGGAGAGATAGAGAGAGGTGAGATGGGGAGAAGAGGAAAACAACGATGCACAGATTGCAAAAACCACAGTTCTCCTTCAGATGTACATTTGCAAGGTGTTTCAGAGAGAGGGAAGGATGTCTAGTATGAATGCTGAAGCAAAGCTCTTCACACTGACAACACAAAGGTCAGAGAGCTCTAAAAACAAAATACTAAAGCACAGGGACCAAAATAATTCATACAAATGCAAAAAAAAGCGAGCAGACAAGAAGCAAGAAAACTAAAGTAGGTCGGGACGGGCATGTACACAAAAAAACACTATTTAGTAGGTCTGGGTAAAAAATATCGATTTCAAATATTCAATTCTCATATTTGTGAACCGATATTGATTCTTAAATCCCAAGAATCGATTAGTTTTCAGTTGATGAATGAACCTAACTTTGTAGAACCTCCCATCCAATAAATCGCAATAATCATTGTGCTTTGTTACGTTTGATAAGATACAAAGTCTCAGATTTCAAATTACGTCCATTTTATTATGACATTTTAAAAAAGAAATACCGTTTTGTCGCTGTTTAATGGAACGAGACAGATCACAGTAGCGCAGGTCAGCTCAAGAGAAGCCGCAGCGCACGTGAACGTATCATCTCTGCTTTAATATCAGTTACAGCACAAAATAAACATTAAGGAATGTTTTGAAAGTGAAAGTGAAAGGTACACATGAAGGCCAAGTATGGTGACCCTTACTCAGAATTTTTCCTCTGCATTTGGGGGTTTGGTGCCTTGCTCAAGGACACGTCAGTCAGTTCCTGCCGGTACTGGAATCGAACCAGCAACCTTTGGGTCAATCAGCCCAACTCTCTTACCATTGGGCCATGACTGCCAGGTGAGTTAAAAAATAGAGGACAACGCACTGAAATCTTTATCATGTCACATGGAATCGCTCAATCAGTGTTTCAACCGCGGAGAGACGTCAATAAAACAGCTTGTGAACAATATGTCACGTAATGTCACATTCAGAAACCATTCAGTGTCTATAAAGAGACCAGATTCAGAGACCACTTGTTAGTCAGCAAGAAAAATTAACTCTAGAGAGGAGCATTTTGATATGCACCACATTACATCGGCTATTCATTAGGGCTGGGTGATATGGCTGAAAACTGTTTCACAATATAAGTGTTTCATATCGGTCGATATCGACAATTATTGATATTTTTATGACCTTTCATTTAAAATAAGGACCAGGAGAAAAATATATTACATTTAAACATTTTTATTTTAAATTTAACATTCCTCTGATTATAATCCCCTCGGTTATCAACCATGGAAAACACTCAAATAATTAAAATGTAAACATAAGTCTAAAATCACAATGAACACTTAAAGGTCCCATGGCGTGGATTTTTTAGTTTATTTTATAATGTTTCCTGAGGTGTACTTATATTGCTAGCATGGTTTTTACATCATAAAACATCATAATTTAGAAATAAAAGTAATTTTTTCTATCCTGATATTAGCCCTCTGGCTTGAATGCTCTGTTTCTAGGGGTGTGTCTGCTGTGAGACTTCAGTGAAAACGCCCACTGCTGTGATTGGCTGCCATCAGGGAGAGCTGGAGAAAGATTGCTGAGAAAGTTATATTGGACTGAGTTGTTGAGAGCACTGTGAGCGCGAGTTTATTTTGTTTGTATCTGAGAGTTCTGAATAAACACCCATAGAGTCCCAATCACGCCGACCCTGTCTTCTTCCTCCTTATTCTACGAACTTTGTAACATGTGGAACCCCTCTCGAATACTTTTACTAAGTTATTTTACCATTACAGCTTGGTGCACGACTGCACGTGAAATTTTGTAACTTGCACCGAAGATGCACGAGTCCGAGGCGAATCTTCCTTGACATCTCATCACACCGGCACCCAGTTTGCACGTCTAAAACAATTGCTTATATTTACAAAATGAGCGAACAAAAGCAGAAATAAGCCCTTGTTTAATAAAAATGAAACTAATTGCAAATGTTTAGAGAAATTAGAAAATGTTTAAGAGATTGTTAATTTAGTTGTATACATGTTCTCCCATCCCTATATTCTGTCACAAGTAATAATGGGTTTACACAAATTCTTTTGTAGTGTGGTTTTGGTAAAGTTTAAAGTAAATATTGTCACGTGTGTTCTTCTTCTCACCGCTTTTTCCTGATGGTTTATAGAACAATTACTCTGAGTCGGCCTCTGTCATTTCAAAAATAGCACAACGGCGAGCGTGTCGAGTTTAAACACGTCCCCAAACAGACGAGGCTCGCATGCAGTCATCGGAGGCTCGCATTGCGGAGACAGACGAAAGTATAAACAAGGCTTAAGGTGGTAAAACAAGTTATGGTCTTGGTGGGGACGACGGTCTTGCATAATTTGCAGACGACATAGGTCTGATTACGGTCAGACTTATAAAATCCCAAAAACTGGCGAGCTGACTTGGCGACGAAGGAATATCGAACATTTTATTTAACGCATTTTTTATTGATATCGATTACGTGTCGATTATCGATATCGATTATCGTGATACATATCGTTATCGTTTTATCACCCAGCCCTACTATTCATTATCAAGTTCTTCAAAATGAATCCATGTTTGAATAAATCTGTCAAGTTTTTGTGATTGCCACCGTTTATAAAAAAAAACACAAATTTGAGTAGAAATATGATTATGCAAATATAAAGTTTAATATATACTGTAAAAATCCTTGATTGTAATTCATGTTTGTATTTAAATCAGTTAATGTTAACCTTCAATTTTAGTAATGTACCAACTGACTACCATGTATAGTTTACAGCATTAGTTAAGATTTTTTTTTCCTCAAGAAAATTTGCCATGCACTGTATCTGATATACATCCACAATCGATATTGAATCGAAACGAAGCGAATCGAAATCATAATTGAATCGAAAGCTTGTGAATGGAAATCGAATAGTGAAATTTCTGTCAATTCCAGCCCTATTTAGAAATGGCTTGTAAACTTCAGGAAAATGACAAAGAAACAACAAGTAACACATTGAATTAAACATGAAATGTTGAAGTATAAAAACCGAAATAGTATTCACTAGTGTTTTATTTAAAAGTATTTTTTTATTTATTTTTTTGCAGTTGAAGGGATGTAAACTCCCTTTATCACTGCAAGCAGAAATAAACTCCCCACGGGTTGTGACCCTTACTTTAGAGTCTGTAAAAGATCAATTAAGTATAATTTGTACATAATAAAATACACGTTAAGGACAAAAGGTCATGCAAGTTACATTACAAATGCCTTGTGCTGTCTTTTTCTACCCAAATTCAAATTCAACACCACACTCTGTTCAGTTCAAAGGCCTGGGGCAGTTTCTTGACTTACAGGTCAAAATGCCAGAGGTTGTTGGTCTCTCGCAGCCAGAGCTTTGAGTTATGGGATAACGGGATTTGGTCGGATCCACATTGCAGCTTATTCCTAACAAGAAGCTACTTAAACAGAAAAAGACTGACTTGACCAAAATGTAAAGCAACCAAGAACAGTTTGTTGTATTTTTACATGCAAATAAGGGGGTGTTCCGAAATGGATAAAATAACATGTACCTGGACAATAATAGAATGTTGGGTAACACGTTAGAATAATGGTCTGACAAAGGTGAATGTGATTTCACCAAGTGCAACTTCGTCTTTGTTGATCCTGGAACAACATTCCAATCATCCAATCAGATTTGAAGGGCAACGTTAGGCTTACAATCAGGGTTAGGTGCTTCTACATCAGTGTTATTCACCTATCATTTCCTCTGATATTAGGGATAAGTTACGGGTAGGGTTAGGTTTAGTGGTGGGGATAGGGTTAGGACTAAATTTTTGGACAGGAATGTTGTTCCAGGATTAACAAAATATGTTGATCCAGGAACATATCTTACTTGTCAAATTACGGTGACCTAATAAGTAACTGCAGGTAGTAATGCAGGACCAATGAGTAGTACTACATTAAAGGATTAGTTCACTTTTAAATAAACTTTTGCTGATAATTTACTCACCCCCATGTCATCCAGGATGTCCATGTCTTTCTTTCTGCAGTCGAAAAGAAATTAAGGTTTTTGATGAAAACATTCCAGGATTTTTCTCCATATAATTGACTTCAATGGGCTCCAAACGGTTCAAGGTCCAAATGACAGTTTCAGTACAGCTTCAAAAGGGCTTTAAACGATACCAAACGATACCAGACGATGAATAAGGGTCTTATCTAGCGAAACGATCAGTTTCTTCGAGAAACCGAACAGTATTTATGCTATTATTTTACCTCTTATCAGACGAACGTGATCATCTCTGAGCTCCACCATAACTTCCGCTAAGTGAGGTCAAAATACGAGCGTGGTCATATGTATATCGATCATAGATGCCTCATTCTACTGATCCATGCAGGCGCTAATGAGGCATCTACAAATACATCTATGACCACGCTCACTTAGCGAAAGTTATGGCGGAGCTCAGAGATGATCACGTTCGTCTGATAAGAAGTAAAATAATAGCATAAATACTACTCGGTGTCTTGCATAAACTGATCGTTTCACTAGATAAGACCCTTATTCATCGTCTGGTATCGTGTAAAGCCCTTTGAAGCTGTACTGAAACTGTCATTTGGACCTTGAACCGTTTGGAGCCCATTGAAGTCCATTATATGGAGAAAAATCCTGGAACGTTTTCATCAAAAACCTTAATTTCTTTTTGATTGCAGAAAGAAAGACATGGACATCTTGGATGACATGGGGCAGAGTCAATTATCAGCAAAAGTTTATTTAAAAGTGAACTAATCCTTTAACACTTCAGCTACTATTAAAGGGGACCTATTATGCCCATTTTTAGTGTCAGGTGTCTCCTGAATGTGTCTGTGAAGTTTCTGCTCAAAATACCCCACAGATCATTTATTACACCATGTTGTAAATGGCCATTTTTGAGTGGAAGGAAAAACATGCTGTTTTTGTGCATGTATCTTTAAATGCAAATGAGCTGCTGCTCCCCGCCCAGCTTTCCAGAAGAGGCCGGAGCCTTCACAGCTCGTGCATCCGATACTCTGCCAAAAAACGAAAACGTCTCTTTGGCTTTGATTATCATTGCAGACATTGCAGTTCTTCATCATCATGAAAGTTTAACAGCCATATCAGTGTAAACTTCTGATGGTACGGTGGCCCAGTAGTGCACAACACAACGAAATTTAAAAAGCATACATAAGTTCACAACACAACGAAATAAATCCACAACACAACGGAATGAAACCACAACACAACGAAATCAAGACACAACACAACGAAGTCAAGCCGCAACACAAAGAAAAATCCACAACACAACGAAATCAAGCCACAACACAACGAAAAATCCACAACACAACGAAAAGTCCACAACACAACGAAATAGCCACAACACAACGGAAATGCTCCCAACCACTAGGGGACTCTCGGAGTGCGCTAAAGTTAGTTTTCCTTGCATTGTTCTATATAGATTCGCCAATCTTACAAATATTTAAACACTACGATCAGTTTTAAGTGTGCAGTTGTATATCGACATGAAATATCAATTAAAAATCACTTACGTGCATAATAGCTGCATATTTATACTCGAGAACGCTTTGACCCGCTGCCTCGGCGCTAAGGGAGCGTCTGCCAATTCCACCAAGTTGAAATAATTTGTATGAATTAAATTAACTTTTTTTTTTTTAATTTTCAAATTCCAATGTTGTGTTGTGCATTATTAAGTCAATTTTACCAATACAATCAAGCTGTGGAATTTTAACATGTCTGTTTTTAAATGTTAAAAAGTAATTTTAATTCATACAAATTATACATTTCAACCAATTGGTGGAATTGGCAGACGTTCCCTTAGCGCCGTGGTATCGGGTCAAAGCATTCTCGAGCATAAATATGCAGCTATAATGCATGTAGGTGATGTGATTTAAAATTAATATTTCATATAGATAAACAATGGTTAGCCTACATACTGTTGAAACTAATTGTGGTATTGATTTCTTTGTAAGATTGCCAACTCTATAGAACAGTGGCAACTTTACAGCGCTCCGAGTGCCCCCGAGTGGTTGGGAGCATTTCCGTTGTGTTGTGGCTATTTCGTTGTGTTGTGGATTTTTCGTTGTGTTGTGGCTTGATTTCGTTGTGTTGTGGATTTTTCTTTGTGTTGTGGCTTGATTTCGTTGTGTTGTGGTTTCATTCCGTTGTGTTGTGGATTTATTTTGTTGTGTTGTGAACTTATGTATGCTTTTTAAATTTCGTTGTGTTGTGCACTACTGGGCCACCGTATGATGGTTTTCTGAGCCCACACACACAAATCATGGATGGATTTTTACCACAATAGGGTGGTTGCGCACACACTGCAGACACATAAAGTGGCAGTGCTAGGGCGGGGCATGCTGGGGTTATAACCCCACCAGAAATGTGCTTAGCACTGGCCCAGCCCCCCGAGGATTTTCCTGTTTTGTACGTTCAGCGCGCATTAGCGGACGGTGATCATATTAAGCTCCTCATCAACAGCGATCATAATGGAGCGCTATTAAATATGAAGCAAAAGACCGCAGACTTCAGACACATCTCGGAATAGCTCAGAATAACAACAGACGTATTGTCCTCTTGTAATCTGCTAATGGTGACTAATATTAAAACAAGATGAACTAATAATCAAGGGCTGAGATTGTTCCTTATTAGATAATCAATAATTACTGAGATTAGCCTCATTAAGAACTATAAACTAAGGTAAATCCAGTGATTTGTTCCTCAACCCCGTCCCTGGTCACATGACTTTATATGACTTTTATGCCCATACTAAGTTGCATAATACCAGCCAATCAGATTAGAGTTTTCCAGGTCGATTTAATATGCATCTTATGCATCGGACTGTAGGCAGACTGCCAGAGGAGAAACAAAATCAATACAGTATAGCAAAGCTATTATTTTCCTATGATTTTGAATCAATATACTTAAGTATCAATACTTTAAACTTTTATTATCGCTATTATTATTCTGCATTGATTTGATTTTATGTAGGTCAACTTATATAAAAATCAATTGCTGCTTATTTAATAGTTCAATAATATTTTAAAGTGAAATTGATGACATACTGTAGGTTCACCTAATTTGTTTGTTCAGTAATAGAGATACAAAGGTGCAATGTGCAAAACAATGTATTGTTTGCAAGAAATGTATCACAAACTTACAAACTTCATAAATGCATATAAGGTCCATCTATCCATCCTTTCGTCTGTTTGTCTATCTATCCATCCATCCATTTGTCTGTCTGTCAACTATCCATCCATCTATCCATCCTTTCGTCTGTCTGTCTATCTATCCATCCATCCATTTGTCTATCTATCCATCCATCCATTTGTCTATCTATCTATCCATCCATCCATCCTTTCATCTGTCTGTCTATATATCTATCCATCAATCCATCCATCCATCCATCCATCCATCCTTTTGTCTGTCTGTCTGTCTATATATCAATCCATCCATACATCCATCCATGCTTTTGTTTGTCTGTCTATCTATCTATCCATCCATAATTTTGTCTGTCTATCTATCTATCCATCATCCATGAATCCTTTCATCTGTCTATCAATCCATCCATCCATCCATCCTTTAGTCTGTCTGTCTATCTATCCATCCATCCATTAATCCTTTTGTCTGTCTATCCATCCATGCATCCTTTTGTGTGTCTGTCTACTCTCCATCCATCCATCCTTTTGTCTGCCTATCTTTCCATCCATCCATAATTTTATATATCTGTATACTATCCATCCATATATCCATCCTTTCATCTGTCTGTCTATCTATCCATCCTTTCTTCTGTATGTCTGTCTATTTATCTATCCATACATCCATACATCCATCCATCCTTTCGTCTGTCTGTCTATATATCAATCCATCCATCCATCTATCCTTTTGTCTGTCTATCTATCCATCCAACTATCATTTTGTCTGTCTGTCTGTCTGTCTGTCTGTCTGTCTATCTATCCATTATCCATTAATCCTTTCATCCGCCTGTCATTCCATCCATCCTTTAGTCTATCCATCCATCCTTTCGTCTGTCTGTCTGTCTATATATCTATCCATCAATCAATCCATCCATCCATCCATCCATCCATCCATCCATTCATCCATCCATCCATCCATCCATCCTTTTGTCTGTCTGTCTATAGATCAAGCCACCCATACATCTATCCATAATTTCGTCTGTCTGTCTTTCTATCCATCTATCCATAATTCCGTCTGTCTGTCTATCTATCTATCCATCATCCATTAATCCTTTCGTCTGTCTGTCTATCCATCCATCCATCCATCCTTTAGTCTGTCCATCCATCCATCCATCCATCCATCCATCCATCCATCCATCCATCCATCCATCCATCCATCCATCCATCCTTTAGTCTGTCTGTCTATCCATCCATCCATTAATCCTTTCGTCTGTCTGTCTGTCTATCCATCCATGCATCCTTTTGTGTGTCTGTCTACTATCCATCCATCCATCCATCCTTTTGTCTGTCTATCTATACATAATCCATTAATCCTTTCATCTGTCGGACTATCCATCCATCCATCCTTTAGTCTGCCTGTCTATCTACCCTTTCCTCCTATCTATCCATTAATCCTTTTGTCTGTCCGTCCGTCCGTCCATTCATTCATTCATTCATTCATTCATTCATTCATTCATTCATTCATTCATTCATTCATTCATTCATTCATTCATTCATTCATTCATTCATTCATTCATTCATTCATTCATTCATTCATTCATTCATCCATCCTTTCATCTGTCTGTCTATCTATACATCAACCTATCCATACATCCTTTCGCCTGTCTGTCTATATATCCATATATCCATCCATCCATCCATCCTTACGTCTGTCTGTCTGTCTGTCTGTCTATCTATACATCCATCCAACCTTTCATCTGTATATCTATCTATCCATCCATCCTTTCGTTTGTCTGTCTATCTATACATCCAGCCATTAATCTATCCACCCTTTCAACTATCTGTCTGTCTATCTATCATCCATCCATCCATCCATCCTGTCATCTGTCTGTCTGTCTATCTATCTATACATCCATCCATCTATCATTTCGTCTGTCTGTCTGTCTATCCATCCATGCATCCTTTTGTGTGTCTGTCTACTATCCATCCATCCATCCTTTTGTCTGTCTATCTATCCATAATCCATTAATCCTTTCATCTGTCTGACTATCCATCCATCCATCCTTTAGTCTGCCTGTCTATCTACCCTTTCCTCCTATCTATCCATTAATCCTTTTGTCTGTCTGTCTGTCTGTCTGTCCGTCCGTCCGTCCGTCCGTCCGTCCGTCCGTCCGTCCGTCCGTCCGTCCGTCCGTCCGTCCGTCCATCCATCCATCCATCCATCCATCCATCCATCCATCCATCCATCCATCCATTCATTCATTCATTCATTCATTCTTTTCATTCATCCATCCATCCTTTCATCTGTCTGTCTATCTATACATCAAACTATCCATACATCCTTTTGTCTGTCTGTCTATATATCCATATATCCATCCATCCATCCATCCTTACGTCTGTCTGTCTGTCTGTCTGTCTGTCTATCTATACATCCATCCAACCTTTCATCTGTATATCTATCTATCCATCCATCCTTTCGTTTGTCTGTCTATCTATACATCCAGCCATTAATCTATCCACCCTTTCAACTATCTGTCTGTCTATCTATCATCCATCCATCCATCCTGTCATCTGTCTGTCTGTCTATCTATCTATACATCCATCCATCTATCCTTTCGTCTGTCTGTCTGTCTATATATCCATCCATCCTTACGTCTGTCTGTCTGTCTATCTATACATCCATCCAACCTTTTGTCTGTATATCTATCTATCTATTCAATTCAATTCAAATTTATTTGTATAGCGCTTTTCACAATACACATTGTTTCAAAGCAGCTCTACAGAAAGTGCTCTATCCATCCATCCTTTCGTCCGTCTGTCTATCTATACATCCAGCCATTCATCTATCCACCCTTTCATCTGTCTATCTATCCATCCATCCATCCATCCATCCATCCATCCATCCATCCATCCATCCTTTCCTCTGTCTGTCTATCTATATAAAACAGCACTACAACTACATCTTCCTCAACTGCACATCTTGTCAAGCATGCAGAGAATCCTCTCTAGACCTGCCTTTTCTCACAATGATCTTCAAGAAAGCTTTTATGCTCGGAAATGAATCTTTAAAATAAAGAAGTATAAAAGTTTGACATTTCCACAAGGCACTATTACTCTTGCATGAGAACTGAGACATTCTCAGGTCGCAGCCAGAAGGACAAACATCGCTTGCGCACACACGCAGATGCTAGCCAGGGAACTAAATGGGGATCAGACTGTGGTCAATTCAGGATCATCCCTGGCATGTCAACATCCAAAAAACATGGAGCTGGAAAGAGAGAGAGACAATGAGCTCCCTGCCTTTTGTGCAATCCATTTCTGGTTTCAAGGTGCCTTTTTTGGGGGGAAACTGTTAAGCACAGCTTACATGCAGTAGATAGTGAATCTGAATATGGAGAGGGGAGGGACTTGTCCATCACTGATGCACAGGCATGGATGCATCCTCTCAGGACAGGAAGACTGAAATAAGGTGAGTGGTGACATCGCCGTGTCAGGAGAATTCAATTCTGTGAGAGTGTAAATGCGTGTTTTTGACTTTATATCTAGAAAATGGGGCATGAGGGCGGAAAGTAACAAGAGGACACTGTCATACAGGGCAACCTGTGCGTTTAAGATGACTGGTTGACTGTACTGTACTGTATAGAAGTTATACATATAGAGAACTGATAGAGAACTCCCTTTTAAGAACGGCAAGCATTTACTGCTAAATTGTGACATATTTAGAGATGAGTTTAGCTTGACATGATGTTCATCCAATACATTATTAAAATAAATGAATTAAACAGATGTTATAGCACCAAAACCTTGTACTTCTGCCCTGTAAAATCTATATACATGAAATTAATAATTGAATAAAGACTAATCAAACAGTATCCCAGTCAAATAAATACACTTGACTTAGCCTTCACTATATGAATCATATATAGGCCTTTATTTTTAATTCATGACAGCAGTAAACTATGAATTCAAATCAAATTGTTGCACTTATTTAGCCTTTAGGCTGTGATAAATAATGAACATGTTTGAAATGTACATCTCATTTGTGAAATGATTAAATTACAATAATTATTACATTAAATAATAAAAAATAAAAGCAACAACACTTCTTCACTGCCACTTGAATGTCTGAGTGTCTGAATGTAAATGTCATGTCCCAAAAATTGTGTACAAATTGTGTACAAACTGTACAAATATAAATGCATAACTGTGTCCACAAATCACCATTAAAAATGATTTTGAAACATAAACACAGTTCATATCCAATGACAAAAACATTCATTATTTAACCTCAGAATTGTTCAGATGGAATAAATTATGAAATGTTAACAATAATTAGAGAATAACCATCAATAAATGTGTTGAGAATGATTAATTTGATCAAAAAAGTATTGGTGAGAATGAGAGACTTCTTTCAAAAATGTAAATAAATCTTATCGATCACAAACTTTTTAATTGTAGTTTACATATGTAATTACTATTGTTTAGAGAAAAATACATCTAAATGTTCTGCATACTTTTGTGCTATATACTTTTCATAATTCTCTGTCCTTGAACAAAACTTAAGTGAGCAGTTATAGTTTCTTCTAAATCCTCTCTTGCCCTTTTTCCTGTGATCCTATTATACCCCGACACATAAGTGAAATACATGCAGTATTCACATGAATGATTTAACAACAAGAAAAGATGCAGCACGCCAAGCCCTGCTAATTAAAAATGAGTGGTCATTACTGTAGATGAGGCTCTCTGCTAGCGGACTATGTTGCTATGAGTGAGACAAAGAGAGAAAGCCAGAGGCAGGAAAAGAAAACTGATTTATATTTATCTGGATTTTTTTTGTTTTCGGTCTGTGACACCTAAATCATTCAGCAAATGAGAAGCACACCAATTGCTATTGTTTCTTTTCTGGCTCCTTTGCTCATGCTCAGCCTTTGTGAGGTAGAATAGACTCCAATATTAGGACTTTCATTTTCTCTCTCCTTCCTTTCTCGCAGCATTTCTTCCGTTTTTAGGGGGTGTGTTTGATAGTACGTTCACATAGACTCTCACATCCTCATTAAAATTGCCAGTGTGTTTCAAAGAAGTCTGGTTGGTGTTCGAAAAGGCAAAGCTCTGCAAAAGAACCAACCTCCAAGTGCAAACGAAAGTTTTCGTTTTCATCCCTTCATTCTTATTTCACTGTTTCCCCCCGGTTATCTGCTTCTTTCTCCCCCCAATTATAAGCTTCAGATCCAATCAGCCTGAACTTATAACTGCGGAGAGAAATATTGCTCCAAACTCTTTAGGAAAGTTTTCTTTCCATTGCGAAGATGTGCAATCCATCCCACTATCATTATCATTATCAAGTTTGTTTTGGTTGTGCAATTTGTTTTTAAAATGTTCCATTACCTTTATGCATTAGATGTTCATTATTTTACGTATTGATAGTTTAAGAGTAATTGAAGTAAAATTGGTTTCGTTAATGAGTTTAAGTGCAGGCACTATTAAAGGAGTAGGCTTTACATTAAGCGGAAGTTCATTCCAGGACTCTGCATCAGAACAAACTATATAAAAAACTTTTCTTACTCGAGGTATACAGGTTCCAAAAACGCGTTCGGGATTAAGTTCTACTTCCTTCTTCTTTTGTTTAATGGAGATTTACATAACTTACTTAGTGCATATCACCACCTATTTGGTGGTTGTGCAATTATTTTTAAAGTAATTTAATCTTTATTCACTGAGAATAAGGATTATATTATTTATTTTGATGCTAATTAATTGAATGCAGATCCATGTGTGAGATGACAATAAAATAAACAATACATATATTTGCATTGAATTAAGATTAAACATTACCTTGTTATAATTGTCATGATTCCAGCCTGTGTTTCCCTGCGTTGTGAGGACTCTTTTGTTATTTTCTGTCTTGTCATGTTTTGTAGTTCTTTGTAGTTTTTCATGTTGATTAGTTTTCCCAGGGGTTTCCCATTTAGCCACTCCCTCTTGTTATATTGTTAACCTTGTTTCCCTGTGTGTAAATATACCCCAGTGCTTCAGTTGTTGTTAGTCGGTTATTGCTTCTGTATGTGTGTTCCTGTCATTGTGCTCCTGCCTGTTTTTGAATACCCTTGTTCTAGGATTTCCTTTTGATGTTGTTTGTTATTAAATGGGTTATGCTGCATTTGGATTCTCACTGTGCTTCAATCCCTGCTCACACGTTACAGAACGACTGACCACTATGAATCCAGCATCACAGTTAATGTATATCCGTCAGGGAGACCGCCCCATCGAGGAATATGTACATGACTTTATTGATTTGGCATATAAAACCACCATGGATGAGCTATGTCTAATGGGGAGGACTATCTGAGCCACTCAGTTTGATCATGCCTTTGCATGATCCTAATTGGTCTCTGAAAAATTACATTGACATTGCATTACAGCTGAGTGGCTCTACGTTTATTATGGGAGTGGCAGAAAAGGAACATGGCACTTTCCCGGACATCATGGCCACCAGACCAAACTCCCATCCAGCGACGGCTCCAGCCCATCACCAGAGTCCAGCGGCGTCTCCCATCCACTTCCAGAGTCCAGCGGCATCTCCCGTCCACATCCAGAGTCCAGCGGCGTCTCCCGTCCACATCCAGAGTCCAGCGGCGTCTCCCGTCCACGTCCAGGGTCCAGCGGCGTCTCCCGTCCACGTCCGGAGTCCAGCGGCGTCTCCCGTCCACGTCTGGAGTCCTGCGGCGTCTCCCGTCCATGTCCAGAGTCCAGCGGCTACTCCGGTCCAGAGTCCAGCGGCGTCTCCGGTCCTCGTCCAGAGTCCAGCGGCATCTCCGGTCCTCGTCCAGAGTCCAGCGGCATCTCTGGTCCACGTCCAGAGTCCAGCGGCATCTCCAGTCCACGTCCAGAGTCCAGCGGCGTCTCCGGTCCACGTCCAGAGTCCAGCGGCGTCTCCGGTCCACGTCCAGAGTCCAGCGGCATCTCCGGTCCACGTCCAGAGTCCAGCGGCGTCTCCTGTCCACGTCCTGAGTCCAGCGGCGTCTCCCGTCCACATCCAGAGTCCAGCGGCGTCTCCCGTCCACGTCCAGGGTCCAGCGGCGTCTCCCGTCCACTTCCAGAGTCCAGCGGCGTCTCCCGTCCACATCCAGAGTCCAGCAGCGTCTCCCGTCCACATCCAGAGTCCAGCAGCGTCTCCCGTCCACATCCAGAGTCCAGCAGCGTCTCCCGTCCACGTCCAGGGTCCAGCTGCGTCTCCTGTCCACGTCCAGAGTCCAGCGGCGTCTCCCGTCCACGTCCAGCGGCGTCTCCCGTCCATGTCCAGAGTCCAGTGGCGTCTCCCGTCCACGTCCAGAGTCCAGCGGCATCTCCCGTCCACGTCCGGAGTCCAGTGGCGTCTCCCATCCACGTCCGGAGTCCAGCGGCATCTCCCGTCCACATCTGGAGTCCAGCGGCGTCTCCCGTCCATGTCCAGAGTCCAGCTGCGTCTCCCGTCCATGTCCAGAGTCCAGCGGCTACTCCGGTCCAGAGTCCAGCGGCGTCTCCGGTCCTCGTCCAGAGTCCAGCGGCATCTCCGGTCCTCGTCCAGAGTCCAGCGGCATCTCTGGTCCACGTCCAGAGTCCAGCGGCATCTCTGGTCCACGTCCAGAGTCCAGCGGCGTCTCCGGTCCTCGTCCAGAGTCCAGCGGCATCTCTGGTCCACGTCCAGAGTCCAGCGGCATCTCCAGTCCACGTCCAGAGTCCAGCGGCGTCTCCGGTCCACGTCCAGAGTCCAGCGGCGTCTCCGGTCCACGTCCAGAGTCCAGCGGCATCTCCGGTCCACGTCCAGAGTCCAGCGGCGTCTCCTGTCCACGTCCTGAGTCCAGCGGCGTCTCCCGTCCACATCCAGAGTCCAGCGGCGTCTCCCGTCCACGTCCAGGGTCCAGCGGCGTCTCCCGTCCACTTCCAGAGTCCAGCGGCGTCTCCCGTCCACATCCAGAGTCCAGCAGCGTCTCCCGTCCACATCCAGAGTCCAGCAGCGTCTCCCGTCCACATCCAGAGTCCAGCAGCGTCTCCCGTCCACGTCCAGGGTCCAGCGGCGTCTCCTGTCCACGTCCAGAGTCCAGCGGCGTCTCCCGTCCACGTCCAGCGGCGTCTCCCGTCCATGTCCAGAGTCCAGTGGCGTCTCCCGTCCACGTCCAGAGTCCAGCGGCATCTTCCGTCCACGTCCGGAGTCCAGTGGCGTCTCCCATCCACGTCCGGAGTCCAGCGGCATCTCCCGTCCACATCTGGAGTCCAGCGGCGTCTCCCGTCCATGTCCAGAGTCCAGCTGCGTCTCCCGTCCATGTCCAGAGTCCAGCGGCTACTCCGGTCCAGAGTCCAGCGGCGTCTCCGGTCCTCGTCCAGAGTCCAGCGGCATCTCCGGTCCTCGTCCAGAGTCCAGCGGCATCTCTGGTCCACGTCCAGAGTCCAGCGGCATCTCTGGTCCACGTCCAGAGTCCAGCGGCGTCTCCGGTCTACGTCCAGAGTCCAGCGGCGTCTCCGGTCCACGTCCAGAGTCCAGCGCCATCTCCGGTCCACGTCCAGAGTCCAGCGGCGTCTCCGGTCCACGTCCAGAGTCCAGCGGCGTCTCCTGTCCACGTCCTGAGTCCAGCGGCGTCTCCCGTCCACGTCCTGAGTCCAGCGGCTTCTTCAGCCACTGACAAGCGAGAGAGGAGAGGATTTTGTCTCTCATCCCTGTCCTGAATCCTGAGGTTACATCACCTTCTGTCCAGAGTCCAGAGAGGGCTCCATCTCCAGTCCTAAATTCAGAGAGGGCGCCAGTCCATGAGCTCGCTCCAGAGTCCACAGCTTTCTCCTAAGAGAAATTTGGGGGGGGGGGGCTATCCATCCATGGAGGACATTCCTTCTTACTTTTGATGTTGTTTATTATTAAACGGGTTATGCTGCATTTGGATTCTCACTCTGCTTCAATCCCTGCTCACACGTTACAGAACAACTGACCACTATGAATCCAGCAGCACAGTTGATGCGTCTCCGTTAGGGAGAACGCCCCGTCAAGGAATATGTACAGGGCTTTATCGATTTGGCATACAAAACCACCATGGATGAGCTATGCCTAATTATATTTTTTCTGGGGAGGACTATCTGAGCCACTCAGTTTGATCATGCCTTTACATGATCCTAATTGGTCTCTGTAAAATTACTTAGTGGCTCTGTGTTTATTATGGAGTCGCAGAGAAGGAACACGGCACTTCCCTGGACATCATGTCCATACTCCCATCCAGCGACGGATCCAGTCCATTACAGAGTCCAGCGGCGTCTCCCACCCACATCCAGAGTCCAGCGGCGTCTCCCGTCCACGTCTAGAGTCCAGCGGCGTCGCCAGCCAATGACCAGCATCCAGAGAGGACTTTGTCTCTCATCCCTGTCCCGAATCCTGAGGTTACATCGTCTTCTGTCCAGATTCCCAAGAGGGCTCCATCTCCAGTCCTAAATTCGGAGAGGGCGCCAGTCCATGAGCTCGCTCCAGAGTCCACAGCTTCTCCTACGAGAAATTTGGGAGGGGGCTATCCATCCATGGAGGTCATTCCTGAACTCTCTTTGCCATTCTGGCCTCCTGAATGGTCTGCGTACCCATCCGCAGAGGCCATTCCTGAACTCTCTGCCCCAGCCTGGTCTCCTGAATTGTCTGTGCCGCCCTGGCCTCCGAAATGGTCCCTTGCACCACCATGGTCCCCTGAGCTGCCTGAGCTGCCTACGCTCCACGGCCCAGGTCCGCCCATGCTCCACTGCCCATCTATGCCATGCCTGGGTCCATATCATGTCCCCCTGCACGGGCCTGGACCTATATCCCTCCCCCGTTCAGACTCCGCTCCACCACCCTCCTGGACTCTTTTTTTGTTTCATGAGGAGTGTCTGGAATCCGCTCCTTAAGCGGGGGGCTCTGTCATGATTCCAGCCTGTGTTTCCCTGTCTTGTGAGAACTCTTTTGTTATTTCCTGTCTTGTCATGTTTTGTAGTCCTTTGTAGTTTTTCATGTTGATTAGTTCTCCCAGGTGTTTCCCATTTGCTCCGGAGCAGGTTATGTTCAGAGAGTGAGTTGTTATGGCTACTTAAATGCCCTGAAAGTTACCTCTGTTTTTTGAACCGAAAGTTGAGGTTAACCCCTTACCCCCCAGAACAGACACAGAACACACACTCAAAACACCCTTATAATAGCATAACAACAGAGTAACTAAAAATACCTGACCAAACCCATAGCAACTCCTAAGCAACCACCCACAAGCATGAGACATCCTAAAACAAGGATGAGCATGCATCATTTGCAGTTTTGAAAATGTATTAATAGTAATCCAACATAATTTAGTGTTTTTTTCTAATCACAAAGTATTTCACAGCACGGTGATATTATTCTTAGTATGTGGAGCCAACTGAAAACAAGACGTGCTCTGAGTGCCATGACAACAGCAAAGTGGTTTTTAATTTACACAGAAACACAAACCAAATCCTAGAACATAATAATACTCTTTTGCAGCCTTGCAAGGCTCTCAAACCACAGCAACTGTACATACATTCATCTGTTACACCCCCCCCCCCCCCCACACCACCCCCCTCCCCCCAACAGATTTGCATTAAACATACAGCACAACAAAATAAATAAAAAAAAACAGCTATGAAAATATTTTTTTTCATCAACAGAACACTCTCAATTCAACAGATAAGCTCTGGAGACAAGCTAAATATGAAATGTGTCATTATAATAAATAATTGGGGCCGTGACAAAAAGAAAATGAGACCTTTAAACCTTCAGTCTTTATGTTGGCAGATATTATCTGTCAAGTATATGACTCTATTCCTCTATTTAGACTATTTTCCTTAGAATGAAAGACCCTTGGGGCCACTATCACAGGACAGGGAACGGTCTGACTCCCATTTCTGACACATCTGGTGTGTTGATGGGATTTTAATTTGATTACAGCAAACATAACAAGTGCCTCTGAGGCTGCTTCTGAAACTAGAAACTGCTCGCAAATCCAGTCTAGTGAGCACACGCTGATGGCGGTGATGATATTCTCAATTTATTATTATGACAGACACTAAATTAGAGTCGGCTCCAGGATATAAGGGGAAGTCCCACCAGAGTGTAATTAAAAAGGTAAGAATATCAATGAAAAAAACACAGTGTGGTAAATGACCTTCTGAATAATAATCGTTAGTGATTTATGATCGTCTGAAAGCACAAGGAGGGGGCGAAGCAGGAGTGCAGAATTTTCATAAATCTAATGAATATATATATATATATATATACATAATGTAGAATCATAATACTGAGGTTCATGAGCAATGTTGAAGTACAGCAGAGTAATGTAGAATTAAATATAGCAACAAGGAAGGAAGGAAGGAAGGAAGGACGAAAGGACAGACGGACGGATGGATGGATTGATGGGTGGGTTGTTGAATGGATGGATGGATGGATGGATGGATGGATGGATGGATGGATGGATGGATGGATGAATGGGTGGGTTGTTGGATGGATGGGTGGGTTGTTGGATGGATGGATGGATGGATGGATGGATGGATGGATGGATGGATGGATGGATGGATGGATGGATGGATGAATGGGTGGGTTGTTGGATGGATGGGTGGGTTGTTGGATGGATGGATGGATGGATGGATGGATGGATGGATGGATGGATGGATGGATGGATGGATGGATGGGTTGTTGGGTGGATGGATGGATGGATGGATGGATGGATGGATGGATGGATGGATGGATGGATGGATGGATGGATGGATGGATGGATGGATGGATGGATGGACGGACGGATAAATAATCAGATATATGCCAAAACTGATGTCTAGCCTCAGTGAAGGATGAGTGAAAATCTCCATCCTTTGTTCAAATATAATTTTTTTAAACATATTGCATAGATTTTGTAAGCATATTGCTAAATAGGCAAGTAAATAAGTAAGTATAAACCATGGAATATAATATAATATAATATAATATAATATAATATAATATAATATAATATAATATAATATAATATAATATAATATAATATAATATAATATAATAATAAATGTTTGTACTATACAAATAAATTCAACATTTTGGGAAAATCATATAATATAAATGTCTGTCTTGTCTGATCAGAGTGTGTTGTTTGAAAGTCGGACAAAAGTCAATTCCATAAAGCCTCTATGATTGTAAAAAACAGCTAGATGTTTTTTTTTTTTTTTTTTTACCCTAATAAGAGATGGCACATAGAGAATCCCTGGGGAAAATGAACATTGCCAAAGTTCTTGTTTTTCCTCTTGCTGAGAGGTAAGTTCTGACTTCTTTAAAAGGTCAGGAACATCAGGTAAGTCCTGCTCTGAAAGGTCTGACTGGTTTTGCACGCGCTGACCTGTGAAATATCAACTCTATATAGGACCTGCCGCTGCCAAAATGATGCAATTTGAAAGTCTGTCAGCGGTCACCCTTGCATGACCCCTCTCGGCAGCGACGTCAGACAGAAGTAAGCAATGGAGGTAGATGGTCCAGAAACACGTCCATTTGATGTGGAAACTATATGCAGTTTTGAGCGGGTACATCAGACCGTGTTACATTTGAATACAATTATAGCTGAGTTCACAGTTTAAGAGTGAGCAATGCCCAATACAAAGATTTCAAGACATCTTGAAAATATGGTTCATTACGTAACATTTTCTGCACTATTATGAAGACATAAATTGTTCAACCTAAAGATACTTTCAAAATACGAGCATCATTTGCATCTTTCATACATGAGTCTAAAAAAAAGCTTTTTCACCGTTTTACAGTAATCAACTATATATAAATAAATACATACCATACATACATACCATACATGCATACATACATACATACATACATCATAAATAAATTAAAATAAAATACAATTTTTCCAGGTCTATATATTAAGAAACAGGCTACGCTTAGAGAGGGTAGAAATTATTCAAACAATAAATAAATACAGTATATAAGTGATAACAGCTATTACTGTTTTGAACACTTTTCTTCTCCTTCTGTGAATAAACTTCTATCGTAACAAAGCGCAAGGATGTTTCAGACCTTAAGAGGTCTATTTTGCATCTATTTGTTTCTGATGAATTATAAATAAGACATTAGGAGTTTCCTTTTCCTCTAAGAACACAGGATGCTTGCAGAGTATACAGCGCTTTGAGCAAAACAAGTGTCAGTTCTTTTACTGGCATTGATATTTCCTTCACATCCACATACAGAGGGGTTCGTTCACTTTGAATATTATCTGGAAAAATGACTGATCTGGCTCCATTGTTTAAGGTCATGCTGTTCATTAAAACTGACACGCCGTTTCTCAGAGCGTTGCTCGTGCCCTGACCTTTCTCAAAAAGTCAACAGCTGTCTAGTTTTCTGCTAGCGGAACTAAACTTCACCAATTGCTCCTTCAAAATCCACCTCCATCTTAATTGAACTTTGATCTCAATTAACAATGAAGATGTGTGGGCCCTGTAGTATATTATATCACCAAACGCCGCTAGTAGTGACCAAAGCTAAATGCAGACACGGAAAGAAAATGGCAATCGGCTCCAGGGTTGTGCTTAGATTTGTTGTTAGCCTGTGTAAATGAGCACAGAACTCCCCAGAGGCCTGATTTGTGGAAAACTGAGTATTAGCGAGCCATCATTTTGTCAATACATACTTTCATTGCTGTGGGAGCAGTCATTGTGATGTATTATAAGCGAGGCTGCACAGAGCCGCAGGGTTTAGCAGGCTAGTGTGAGAATTCAGTCTTTGTCATGACAGCTAGATTTGTGTTTGCATTTGCGTTACTGTTGATTGGTATTACAAAGTTGTACTTACACTGTCCTTACCTAGGAAAGTACTGGTAATATAAGGTAACACATGGGTTAAGGTTAGGTTTAGGGTTAGTAACTCATAACCCAGTAATTGTAACATAGTAGATAGTTTGTACATGGGGAACAGAAATGTAAAATAAAGTGCTACCTATATTTCTTTTTCTCCATCTCCAGCTTCTATTTCAAATCACATGCATATCAGAGTTTACCACAACTCTGAATTGAAGAAGGAAGAGGCATTTACTGAACTGTAATTAAAAGAAATTCAACACAGGCAATGCATTCTGGGCAATGAAGTGTTGCTCACTAACAAGGATGCTAAAGACCACAACATCAAGCCAGGGCAGTCAGGTTTACGCATAGCTCTTACTGGCCTAAGTTACACACACCCCCCTAAACCTCACTCCCATCCGGGTCACGGCACCAAAAGTAACCGGTCCTTCACGACTCGCTTCGAGTGGGATTCAAAACCGGGCTCTTGAGGCCAGGTTTACATGCACAGCTCTGACTGACCTAAGTAACCGGTCCTACTCGACCCGCTCAGGGGTGCGTTTCCCGTACAACGACGCAACTCACTGCTGAACTACCACAGTACGATACATCATTGAAGAAATCAACTAGCTAGTCACGACTGTTTCCCGAAACCGTATTGTCGCAAATCTGTCGTTCAACCACGTTGGTTAACTATGTCACGCAGGTGGTGGAGTAATAACTGCTTTTAACCCTCTTGAGTCAGCGCGATCGGCTCTCTTTTTTTCTTATCAGTGCCAAAGACACTCAAATAACTCTGTCGTTTTTTATCATTCAGGCAAGTGTTATACATCATTATAATCTGTTAAATTGAATTATTTTGAGATCGAATTCATGCTAGATTTTTTGCTATAAATTATGGAGATGGCACCTGAGGACTTGAGGTATTTTGCTTTATTTCCAGATTCAAATAGGCTCGTTCTTACATACTAGTGCACATCCGCACATGCGCACTCTTCAAAAAAGGTGCTTTAAATCTCTTGAAAAACTAAAAGACATGAATGACATTTGTATGTAGTGTTGGGCAGTAGCGAGCTACAAGTAGCGACGCTAGCTTAACTACATTTTTCAGTAGCTTTTCAGTAGCTCAGTTACTTTTAAAACAGTGTAGCTTTTCCAGTAGCTAACTACTTTATCCAGCAAGTAGCGGTGTAGCGCGACCAAAAGCTACATTGCGTTTCGGGTTCTGACAAGAACGAGCGAGTCTTTCATAGAGCAAATAACTTTCAGCTGCATTTCCTTTCCCTGCTTCTCTCACTCACGCGTCTCTCTCACAGCGCACGCACGCACGCACACACGCACACACACACACAGACACACACAGCCCCTCCCCTCCGACGTGTTTGACGTTGAAAGCATGTTCGCGAAAGGTTGGTATCTATCTCGTGAATACCTTTACACAATCACACATTAAAAAGTGGTATACAAATATTTTAATTCTGAATATAATTTTGTCAGTGTGTTAATGTCGACCCGAGAAGCGATTGCTACTGTAGAAAGTAAACTACTTGCAAGTTTTAGGTAAAATGCACTTGGGTTGTCGATGTCAAAACACTATATAAGCTGTGATTCAAAAATGAATAATGTTATGTCATTTGTTTACTCTTACACTGAATGTTTGCTGCTTCAATCCAGATGAGAAGGTTATTGTATAGGGTAAATTTAGTATAGAAATTATTGCTTGACTGAAGTAAAGCCATCTCTCTCTTTCTAACCCATGCACACACACACACACACACACACACACACACACACACACACACACACACACACACACACACACACACAAATTTAAAAGCTGTATTTAAAGTTTTTTTTTTATTTGTTATTTGTCATGTTCTTTTTTCAGATTAAGCTCCCTGACAATCTGACTGTTTACATATTTGTGCCCATATGTACATTTTATGTACTGGTTTTATTTTTGAATGAATATTTTCTAAAATTGTATGATGTTTTTGTTGAGTTATTATTACACAATGCTTTTTCTGACCTTTTTGAATCTTGCGCCTGACAAATAACCCAACTTACAAAAAAAAAAGACTAAAACTAATAAAAACTAAACTAAAACCAAGCATTTAAAATAAAAAATAAACTAAACTAGCAAACCCACTTTAAAAACCAATTAAAACTAAACTGAATTTAAAAAACAAAAAGTCAAAACAAAATAAAAATAAAAACTAATGAAAATTCAAAACTATAATAACCTTGCATGAACTGGAGCGTGTCTCTTTGTTCTTGCACTAATGTGTAGCCATTTTGCACTTTGTTAGTTAGGATAGTTTACAAAATTAAATGATGCCCTTGAAATGACTGGGGGAAAAGTGTCTCAATAAACCTAAACCTGAATTCACCGCATACAATTTGAAATCATAATTGCATTGCTATATGTTGCTTGAAACCCCAAATAGTATAACATTCTTCATTAACAATTTATTTGTTACAATGTCATTGTAAAAAAAAAAATATAATAAAATAAAAGTAGTTTCAATGTAGCTAGCTACTTTTTGATAGTAACTTGTAGTGTAGCTAACTACTTTTTCAAAAGGGTAGCTTGAATGTAACTTAACTACTTTAAGTAGCTTGTAGCTTGCAAAGCTACAGTTTCAGAGTAGCTTGCCCAACACTGTTTGTATGTATTCGAAATAAATTATGTAGATTGTCCGGAATGTCAGCTTGCTTATTTTGCTCAAGATAAAGATTTATTAAGTCCACATGTCATGCAAACATGGTCGAGAGCAGACGTTCCAACCACACAAGTTTGCGATGCTGTTTGAGAATGTTCGTTCGAACTATGGTCTCGGGAAACACTGATTGGTTGAACTATGTTGATAACGACTTGCGACCATAGTTGGCTAACAATGCTTTTGGGAAACATACCCCTGAGCGGGATTTGAACTGGCGTGGGAGGCGGGCGCACAAACAAAGAGGCTAAAGACCGCACC
>NC_137099.1:50605161-50650161 GCF_949357685.1 Gobio gobio | reverse complement strand
TAAGTGAATGAAAACAACTGAATGTGCACCGTATATAAAGTTATTGTCTCTCAAATGCAAGAGTCGACTCTGAGTCAATTAAACGAATCGTTTTTTAAGCCGTTTCATTGTGATGTCAAGACGAAACATTAGCATATTGTCTGTCCAGGGAGAACTTGACCACCTCAAACAATGCAGCTGATTCCTGTGGATACTGGATAGCATCATGTCGAGAAGATACTGTGCTTTACAATGTGTTTATTGTGTTTCATATGGTGTAGGTATCTGGCTAACCAGCTAACTCACGTTATTACTGTCTTACTGAAATACTACTGTAAATCAGCTGTGGGCTGCAGTATTACCTAACACTGTGTCTATTAATGCAGATTTTCTGTCATTCTACTTTGAGTAAAGGTAAAGGATGGAGCAAGATTTGTTTTGCAAACTTTAACATTATATCAGTCATTCACATTAGTGCTAGGCTAACATATGCGCTGTTATTGATACAGTTCCTGCATATGCACCGCAATAAATTAGAAATATACAAGAAATATCTGACGTGCGCTGAACGCATCTGGCCATCTGGCCAATCAGAGTAGAGCAGGCTCGCGGAAAGGAGGGATTTAGAGAGACTGTTTCATCTATCGAGTAATTTGTAGATCATTGAACACTGTGGTGATGTGCAATATATATTATGAGAAATTTAAAGTGTTTTTTGACCTTTGATGCATGTAAACTTGTTGTAGGAGACCTCCAAAACTAAATTAGCAAATGTTAACATAGCATAATAGGGGCACTTTAATGCTTCAGCATACCAAGACATTTTGAACAATTTCATGCTCCCACCTTTGTGGGAACAGTTTGGGGATGACCCCTTTCTCTTCCAACATGACTGTGCAACATTGCAACAAAGCAAGGTCCATAAAGACATGGATGAGCGAGTTTGGTGTGGAGGAACTTGACTGGCCTGCACAGAGTCCTGACCTCAACCCGACAGAACACCGTTGGGATGAATTAGAGCGGAGACTGCGAGCCAGGCCTTCTCATCCTGACCTCACAAATGCGCTTCTAGAAGAATGGTCAACAATTCCCATAAACACACTTCTAAACCTTGTGGAAAGCCTTCCAAGAAGAGTTGAAGCTGGTATAGCTGCAAAGGGTGGGCCAACTCCGTATTAAACCCTTCATGGGTGAAGAATGGGATGTCATTCAAATTCATGTGCATGTAAAGGCAGGCAACCCAAAATGTTTGGCAATATAGTGTATATATATATATATATATAGTGGGTGGTTCTCATTTGATCATGTTAATGCCGTTGTTTGTCCAATATTAAACAGCATAAGGCATATTTGACTGTGTCTACACTACATTTACACTGCATGCATTACTGGATTTGTACTGATGTCTGTCCTGTCTGTTTACATTCACTTATATTCACAAGACAAACTAACTATGTTTACATTAAAACAGTGCCAAGCTTTTTTCAGTATCAACTTGGATCCAAAATTCCAGCAATTTGTGACATCTCTACTTTAGAGTAATGGCCAGAAAAAGCCATCAAAGCTGGCGCCTAAACACTGGTGGATAACTATGCTCATTTTCCAAAAGCCCTTCTTTGTTTCTGTTTCTGACCCCGCATTGTTGTGTTTACTTCTCTTTTGTGTCAACAGGCGAGACTCAATCAGCCTTCAAGGCTTTAAGCCGGGTGGGTTTGAGCTTGATAGTTCTCAACCCTGACCTTGGGCTCTATGATCTGTGAGAGCTTTTAGCCTCAGGGTCAGTGAGAAGACAGCGGGAGCTGCTGAACTAGCCATCCAGAACGTCAAACACTCATGCATGCACGCGCATCACACATTCACCACACTGGCCCCATGAAATGCATCAACATGCTTCACTGCGCACGCCACTGAAAATGATAAAAGCTTAAAAATGTGTTTTCTATTTGGTTTTATTCACTTTATGGTGGCACAGTAGGGGAGAGAGGGGTAAGATGTGTCACCCACTTAAACTAGCAAATATGCAATCATATACAGCTGCCTGGACCAAGTCTAAAACTACCAGGTTAATTGTAGTTAACTAAAATAACCATTTAAAAAGTTACTTGAAATAAAACATAAAAACACTCTAATTTCTTATTTTCCTTTAGCTTATTAAAAAGATAAAAACACTGTATATAGACATATATAGACATATAAAAAAATATAATAAAAAAATATAATAGTATCTAATGATATTAAATAACATGGAAAACTACACAGCACACATCCATGAATTGTCAATGCATAAAATGATCTGGCAACAAATCTGCCATTGCTTATTAAAGGAAGCATTTATGCCAAAATTGTATGGCAATGTATCAGATTCTTTAGGGTAAACTGTGCCAGTAGTTTTGCCTCCAAATGCAGGAAATTAAATCATTACAAAATGTTGAAAATGATCTCACTGCATTCAAATATTTTGAACATTAAAACTTTATCTTTGTGGTTTTTAAGTAAAGTATTGAAATCATTGTATGTATTTAATTTTCTAGGCTTATAAATAAAATATATATTTTTTATTTCTATTTTGTTCTTAGATTGTATTTAAATTAATTTAATTTTATACTGATAAATACAAGCAAATTATTGTATGTATTGCTCACTGATGTGGCACAGCTTACCCCTAATGTGCAGTCATGTCACTGGACAACTTTTTTAAATTATTTGCAGACATTCTCCCTAAAGAGGACAACTTGAAGTAAAAAGTGGCACAGCTTACCCCACTCTCCATTATACATAACCCTTTTGAATTTGAACAAATAAGCTGATCGCAAAGAAGATATGTTCACAGTTGTTACTGCAACTTATACAAAGCCAAACTCATTTTTACACAACATATTGGCCTAAAAACTATTAAAAAAATCTCTAAATCTGACTTCCAAAATGAATTTATAATGTTCACGCAACTTAACACAGTCAAATGGTACTGACTTCCACCATGACTTAATTATATTTGAAACCAAAAGTACCAAAATGAACAGCATCCTATTAGGCAACAGACAGTTACATAATTAATAAAAGCCTCAGTGCTTACATTTGCCTAACAAATGCAAGGTGGAACGACAGCAACTGACAGAGGGCAGCCATGATTATAAGTCACAGTTGCAACACATGGTTCCTCACGTTGACATTTTACATAATTACGGCCGTTTCCTTATGTCAGATGCTGCTGTGCTTCCTGTACAGGTCTAGGTAGGTTTGAGATTATGGGTTTCATTTGCATATTCATATTCATTTTCCTTTGATAGCTTTGCCTAGTGTAAAACAGGCCTCTCCCCTGAAGCAGGGCGACAAACAAGCTGTCACTTTGACTCATGTTGGTAGTAGCGACTATTCTGTGTCTGTTTCAGCAGATAAAAGTCATGGAAGGTAAAAAATGTTAGATGTTGCTCCTCTAGATGTTTAAACCCTTCAAACAAAAGAGTCTGGAGTGGCTTCAGCAAACACCAAGGCTGTGCAACCTAAAAGAGTGATGCTGATATTTGTAAAAAAAAAAAAAAAAAAAAAAATAGGTGTTTAGACTTGTGGAGAACAGATGGTTCAAACCAAAAAACCAACTCAATCTTATAGGAAAATATAACTATTTTACAAGGTGGTAATTTCATACGAATCCCTCTAACCCCACCTCAAACTCATAAAAAACAAATGCATGCAATGAATTGCAATCGAGTTGGTAACACTTTATAACAACGTTCAGTTATAAGTCATTTATAAGTTATTAGTTAATGATGAACTAATCATTTACAAAACATGACTATATGTTCACAAATGATTAATAGGTGCTATGCTAACATTTTATACATATTTAGTTAATTCAGTAATAAGTGATTTATTAATTATTAGTTAATGATGAACTAATCAATTACAAAACATGACCATATAAATATAACTTATTAATAAGTGGTATGTTAACGATATACAAATGTGCTGTAAGTTATCATACACAAATGTGTAAATCATGAAATAAATCAAACAGATCAATAGTAAATGGTTAATGAGTTATTACTTGATACACTATTTATCACTTATAAATCATTCAAGTATTTATGTCAAACTTGTTTTAGGATCATCTCAATAAACAATGGTTAATCTTGAACAAATTATGAACAGACCATTTGTAAATGATCAGTATAAGCTGGTCTGTGTTCAAAAGCACAAACATGCAAAACAGCATTTTGTAAGAAGAGTAATGTATTTGTTTTCAAGGGGATAAACATTTGTAAATGGTTTACTGTCAGTGGATTCAAGTTGGTTTAATAAATACTTTGATCTGTGATAATGTGAACCAGTTCCACCTTCCACTGAAGATAAAGACTCCCTGTGTGCCAGAGAAAACAGCAGTCTATACCCTCACCAGTCAGCACTGGAGTACACTGCAGTACACAAAGTGTTCAACACCTGTTATAGATGGTGTGTAAACGCATGAATAAATCATTTACAAAGCTTTCTGCACCCCCTAATCTAAAGTGTAAACTATTCATAACTTGCAAATGAGTTACATTTCATTTGTAGATCTTTCTTACCTTTTTTACATTGTGTGTGCGTGTATACAAGTCATTTAACACTTTCTGCATCCCCTAATCTAAAGTGTAAACTATACATCACTTATATATACGAATATATAGGGGTACAGCATACCACTTATTAATAATTTATGAACGTATTAACTAATAATTTTTAAATGACTTATAACTGAATTAATAAAACATTCATAAAATGTTAGCATATCACTAATTAATCGTTTATGAATGTATAATCATGTTTTGTAAACAACATGTCCTCCAACCAATACACATATATAGGTCGTTTGTCACTTTCCTGAAATACGACCCATTGGAGCTTTTACTAAAGTTGCGCCCCTATCGACAACAGGACACTTTCATTTTAATTCATGATATACGACCCATAGGAGCGTTTACTAAAGTTGCGCCCCTATCGACAACAGGACACTTTCATTTTAATTCATGAAATACGACCCAAAGGAGCGTTTACTAAAGTTGTGCCCCTATCGACAACAGCACACTTTCATTTTAATTCATGAAATACGACCCATAGGAGCGTTTACTAAAGTTGCTCCCCTATCGACAACAGGACACTTTCATTTTAATTCATGATATACGACCCATAGGAGTGTTTACTAAAGTTGTGCCCCTATCGACAACAGCACACTTTAATTTTAATTCATGAAATACGACCCATAGGAGCATTTACTAAAGTTGCGCCCCTATCAACAACAGCACACTTTCATTTTAATTCATGAAATACGACCCATAGGAGCGTTTACTAAAGTTGCGCCCCAATCGACAACAGCACACTTTCATTTGAATTTATGAAATACGACCCATAGGAGCATTTACTAAAGTTGCGCCCCTATCGACAACAGCACACTTTCATTTGAATTTATGAAATACGACCCATAGGAGCATTTACTAAAGTTGCGCCCCTATCGACAACAGCACACTTTCATTTTAATTCATGAAATACGACCAATTGGAGCGTTTACTAAAGTTGTGCCCCTATCGACAACAGGACACTTTCATTTTAATTCATGAAATACGACCCATAGGAGCATTTACTAAAGTTGCGCCCCTATCGACAACAGCACACTTTCATTTTAATTCATGAAATACGACCAATTGGAGCGTTTACTAAAGTTGCGCCCCTATCAACAACAGGACACTTTCATTTTAATTCATGAAATACGACCCATTGGAGCATTTACTAAAGTTGTGCCCCTATCGACAACAGCACACTTTCATTTTAATTCATGAAATACGACCAATTGGAGCGTTTACTAAAGTTGCGCCCCTATCAACAACAGGACACTTTCATTTTAATTCATGAAATACGACCCATTGGAGCATTTACTAAAGTTTTGCCCCTATCGACAACAGCACACTTTCATTTTAATTCATGAAATACGACCAATTGGAGCGTTTACTAAAGTTGTGCCCCTATCGACAACAGGACACTTTCATTTTAATTCATGAAATACGACCCATAGGAGCATTTACTAAAGTTGCGCCCCTATCGACAACAGCACACTTTCATTTTAATTCATGAAATACGACCAATTGGAGCGTTTACTAAAGTTGTGCCCCTATCGACAACAGCACACTTTCATTTTAATTCATGAAATACGACCCATTGGAGCATTTACTAAAGTTGTGCCCCTATCGACAACAGCACACTTTCATTTTAATTCATGAAATACGACCAATAGGAGCGTTTACTAAAGTTGCGCCCTATCGACAACAGCACACTTTCATTTTAATTCATGAAATACAACCCATAGGAGTGTTTACTAAAGTTGCTTCCCTATCGACAACAGGACACTTTCATTTTAATTCATGAAATACGACCCATAGAAGCATTTACTAAAGTTGAGCCCCTATCGACAACAGCACACTTTCATTTTAATTCATGAAATACGACCCATAGAAGCGTTTACTAAAGTTGCGCCCCTATCGACAACAGGACACTTTCATTTTAATTCATGAAATACGACCCATAGGAGCGTTTACTAAAGTTGTGCCCCTATCGACAACAGGACACTTTCATTTTAATTTATGAAATACAACCCATAGAAGCGTTTACTAAAGTTGCGCACCTATCGACAACAGCACACTTTCATTTTAATTCATGAAATACGACCCATAGAAGCATTTACTAAAGTTGCTTCCCTATCGACAACAGGACACTTTCATTTTAATTTATGAAATACGACCCATAGAAGCGTTTACTAAAGTTGCGCCCCTATCGACAACAGCACACTTTCATTTTAATTCATGAAATACGACCCATAGGAGCGTTTACTAAAGTTGCGCCCCTATCGACTACAGGACACTTTCATTTTAATTCATGAAATACGACCCATAGGAGCATTTACTAAAGTTGTGCCCATATCGACAACAGGACACTTTCATTTTAATTCATGAAATACGACCCATAGGAGCATTTACTAAAGTTGCGCCCCTATCGACAACATCACACTTTCATTTTAATTCATGAAATACGACCCATAGGAGCATTTACTAAAGTTGCGCCCCTATCGACTACAGGACACTTTCATTTTAATTCATGAAATACGACCCATAGAAGCGTTTACTAAAGTTGTGCCCCTATCGACAACAGGACACTTTCATTTTAATTCATGAAATACGACCCATAGAAGCGTTTACTAAAGTTGCGCCCCTGTCGACAATAGCACACTTTCATTTTAATTAATGAAATACGACCCATAGAAGCATTTACTAAAGTTGCGCCCCTATCGACTACAGGACACTTTCATTTTAATTCATGAAATACGACCCATAGAAGCGTTTACTAAAGTTGCGCCCCTGTCGACAATAGCACACTTTCATTTTAATTAATGAAATACGACCCATAGAAGCATTTACTAAAGTTGCGCCCCTATCGACAACAGGACACTTTCATTTTAATTCATGAAATACGACCCATAGGAGCATTTACTAAAGTTGCGCCCCTATCGACAACAGCACACTTTCATTTTAATTCATGAAATACGACCCATAGAAGCGTTTACTAAAGTTGCGCCCCTATCGACAACAGGACACTTTCATTTTAATTCATGATATATGACCCATTGAAGCATTTACTAAAGTTGTGCCCCTATCGACAACAGGACACTTTCATTTTAATTCATGAAATACGACCCATAGAATCGTTTACTAAAGTTGCGCCCCCATCGACAACAGCAAACTTTCATTTTAATTCATGAAATACGACCCATAAAAGCGTTTACTAAAGTTGCGCCCCCATCGACAACAGCACACTTTCATTTTAATTCATGAAATACGACCCATAGAAGCGTTTACTAAAGTTGCGCCCCTATTGACAACAGCACACTTTTATTTTAATTAATGAAATACGACCCATAGAAGCATTTACTAAAGTTGCGCCCCTATCGACAACAGGACACTTTCATTTTAATTCATGAAATACGACCCATTGAAGCGTTTACTAAAGTTGTGCCCCTATCGACAACAGCACACTTTCATTTTAATGCATTGTTCCCTTTTATTTGCGTCATATTTAGGGTTTTGCGTAGCTCAATTGGTAGAGCTTTGCAAATTACAACATCATGTAATTGTGATCATGCAATCGTGGGTTCAATCCTAGGGATTGCATGTGCCCATGCAGTGTATATGCACTATACATCACTGGGTAGGTTTAGGGGTGGGATGGGTGTAGTTGTTAATAAAAAAAAATTGTTTTGCTAAATGGAAAAGTGACAAATAGTGATAAATAGTCCACACAATGCATTTAAATGAACACGTATTTTGATTGGTAACGACAGTCATACGTCATTTCATGATGACAGACGTAACACGACACTGTCATTATTTTTACACCAGCTAGAGGGCGCATGACTTTAAAACGTAAATAAAGGTCGTAATATGGTGCTTGAAAAGGGACCTATAGAGTGTTTTGTTTTTTGTTGTTTTTTTTAAGGACAGTCTGTTTGTAAATGATGAGTTCATCATTAACTAATGACTTATAAGTGACTCATAACTAACTGAACATTAAACTATTAACATTAAACACTAACATCAGGTGTATGCTGCACATTGGTGGTGGTTGAGGAGATTCCCCCCTTCTATGTAAAGTGCTTTGAGTGCCTAGAAAAGCGCTATAAAAATGTAACAAATTATAACAACATCTTTCCCTTTACTGAAAAACGCATACAATTAATCCCTAAATTTACTCTCCTAATGCAGTCCATTGCAAAGCATGCTGGGAAATCCACTGCCCAGTTAGTTGTCAACAAAAATGATTCATGTAGTTTTAACACAAATTAATTAAGTAAACTTCAGTTTTACATATTAGGTTGATTGAACACAATTAAATTAAAAAGTTGTGACAAAATGTAAAAAAAAATCATGTTACTTTAGCTCATTTTAATTGTTTGAACAAGAGGCAAAAAAAAATCATGTTTTGAGTGCACAGGATTGTACAATACAAATAAGACACAATTTGCCAAAACGTAAAGTAGTTATGAATTGTCATGAGATTGTGTTGGTCTAAGAGTGGCAGGTCATTTAAATAAGAAGAGAAACAAATTATGGGAAGTCTTGTCCGAGCTGGAAGAATCACAACCTCTGAAATCTTTACTCCGTCTTAACTCTCAAGATCTGTTCAGAGACCCATGAGCCATTTTAATAGAGATTAACATTAAGCTATTTAAAGAGCAGGGGGAACAATCCTCTGAAAATATAGACTTGATCTAGAAATTGAGAGAGACTCGCATCAAAAACCCGGGAGAGAAGATATGCAGACGCTGCAATATAAACCATAAGAAAATTAGATTTTTTCCCCCCATTTCTTTATATAATTTTACAAGTACTATACTTATTATTATATGTATCTTTTCCAAAATGCATTTTTATCATTTATTCATTAAACTTACATTGCAGATATGGATAATCTCACTGATGTACTTGGATTGGGTGAAAGCCACACAGCTAGAAGGTAAAATTCGCTTGCCATTAGCAATATGATGTAAAAAATGTTTCACACAAGAAAGAAAGAAAGACTTATATAGGTGTGTGTGAGAGACTGAGACATTTCTTGTTGTCCCTTAGGGCTTCTATGCTTTATTGTGTGAAAGCCACAGACGACTCGGCTGCAGTGGCATTTTACACAAACACAGTGTGGAGGCTCACACCTCTTGATGCTATTCTGCATTGTACTTTCCAGCAGATCAGCAGAACTTTTGCTGACAAATAAAGCACGGATCCACCTCTGATTACTGGTACTCAGCATAATACACAATAAACCACTGCAAAACAAGCAGAAATTAAGTTCCAAATGTAGGTGGGGCCTAATTATCCAGTGCTGTCAATCATCATTACAAGCATATAAGCAGCAGTCAATGAGCCGTCCCAGTGACAGTTCGTCCAGTATCCCTCCCCATCTCCTCCTCTATTTCTCAAGCAAGCAAGTTCTTACCATTAACTATTGTATTAAAGGGTTAGTTCACCCAAAAATGAAAATTCTGTCATTAATTACTTACCCTCATGTCGTTCGACACCCGTAAGACCTCCGTTCATCTTCGGAACAGAAATGAAGATATTTTAGTTGAAATCTGATGGCTCTGAAAGGCCTCAATTGGCACAATGGCACTTTACACTCTCAAGACCCTTAAAAGGTACTAAAGACATCGTTACAAAGTCCATCTCACTACAGTGGTTCTAAAATAACTTTATGAATCGGCGAGAAAAGTTTTTGTGCGCAAAAAAACCCTAAATAATGACTTACATAGTGATGACGATTTCAAAACAAGGCATCATGAAGCTTCGAAGCGTTATGAATCAGCGAGTCGAATCAGCGGTTTGAATCGCCAAATTTCAGCAGTTTGGCGGTTTGACACGCGATCCGAATCATGATTCGGCTCACTGATTCATAACGCTTCGAAGCTTCATGATGCCTTGGTGCTTTTCTATCATTCCCTCTATTACCACACCCGCCACACTTACATTATCCCAAATGTTTCCAAGAATGTTTAAATCCAGAGAAATAAGCAATTTTAACCAGGACACGGACCGTGTCCATGTGTCGCCTATCAATGACAGCATACCCGTGTTACCCTCGATTTCGTCTTATTTTATACACTGAACAAAATTATAAATGCAACACTTTTGTTTTTGCCCCCATTATCATGAGCTGAACTCAAGGATCTAAGACTTTTTCTATGTACACAAAAGGCCTATTTCTCTCAAATATTGTTCCCAAATCTGTCTAAATCTGTGTTAGTGAGCACTTCTCCTTTTGCCGAGATAATCCGTCTACCTCACAGGTGTGGCATATCAAGATACTGATTAGACAGCATTATTGCACAGGTGTGCCTTAGGCTGGCCACAATAAAAGGCCACTCTATAATGTGCAGTTTTATCACACAGCACAATGCCACAGGTGTCGCAAGATTTGAGGGAGCGTGCAATTGGCATGCTGACTGCAGGAATGTCCACCAGAGCTGTTGCCCGTGAATTGAATGTTAATTTCTCTACCATAAGCCGTCTATAAAGGCATTTCAGATAATTTGGCAGTATTAAAGATTTATTAACATAATGAAGCAGTGTGGGTCTGAAAGCAGAACAAGGTTGCTAGAGGGATTACTAATGAGAGACACGGTTTGACAGCAATGGAGCTTTTATTATGCCACAATTAGCTCATCCATGAACTAGATTTCTGCCCAACTCCCGTGATTCCGCGAAATCCAGGCGTCATCAAGCTACGCCATTGTTTTGAACAAGCGACCTCTAGTGGCGAAAATGACATATTCTGCCTTTAATAAATTAATCAAATTTCTGACATGTGATGCAGCCTGGAGCATAATGACACTGTGTTTGTTTTTTGGCCAGAGGAGAAATTACCTGAGCCTGGTTTCTCCTAAGGTTTTTTCTCCATTCTATCACCTGATTGAGTTTGGGTTCCTTGCCACTGTCGCCTCTGGCTTGCTTAGTTGGGGACACTTAATGTTCAGCAATAATATTGATTTGACTGCACTAACACTATTGGATGCGAACTGAACTGAGCTGGACGATGACATCACTGTTTTCTGCAGAAATACTTTATAGATTAAATGAACTAATTTAATAATTGATGACCTTTACAACAGAACCGAATCAACACTGAACTGACTTCTGCTCAACAATGACACTATTTTCTTTTAGACCTGCTGTACTCTGTTTGCACCATTTAATTATTTTCCTGTTATCCCTGTAAAGATGATTTGAAACAATATGTATTGTAAAAAGCACTATATAAATAAAGGTATAAATAAAATAAAGGACTTGACTTAATGGATTTTTTTCCCCCAATTAACTTGATTAAGGAAAATTTTACATGCAATTCGTTTAGGTCGGTACAACAAGAATACAAGAAGTTAATTTATGGTGTGTTCACACTTGGCATGTTTGGTTCGATTAAACCGAACCCTATGCGATTGCTCTGTTAGTGCGGTTCATTTGAATATGTGTGAACGCCGCCATCAGAACCCTGGTGTGCACTAAACAAGCGGACCACGACCACAGGAAAGATGGGTCTTGCCCTCTTTAAATCGAACTTTGGTGCCGTTAGAATGAAATATGAACACAACACGGACCAAAGAAAACAGGAAAATGAGACCCTAAAAAGGACAGAATGCTCGAGTCAAGCATGCCTGTTTTTTTCTCGTCATAGTCGTGATGTTGCCCATCACAGTTAGGCACAGGCATCAGAACCGCTTCTCTTCACAGCAGATCTTCGTTTGTGTGTGTGATGGACCCCAAAATTTAAAAACATCACAGAAACTCTTCTAAATCTTCAACATAACTGAGCATTAAACACTTTCAACACATAGGACCCTATTTTACCTTACCCTTTTGCATGGCGCAGGTGCACTTAGGGCGTGTCCGAATCCACTTTTGCGAGTTTAACAACAACAAAAAATGGTCGCCGTGGTCCAAAAGTCTCTTAATGGGTTATGGGTGTGTTTTGGAAGTAACGTGCAATAAACCAATCAGAGTCTCATCTCCCATTCCCTTAAAAGCCAGTTACACTTGCACCACGGAGGATTCGCTATTTATATGGCGGAATATAGACACCCTCAACCTGACGAGTCAGTTTAAATACATGTGTATTGCCACGATTGGTCAAATAATTCGCCAATTTCATTCATCATTACTGCAAATGGGTAATTATGATACATGCAATGACTATCCATTATATGACATGTAGGCATTTTTATATTTATATACACAATAATAATCTTTTTCATTGTAATCCTTCTTTTTTTAATATTCGGCATGTTTGTGTGCTGCTGCGCATCCCTGTGTGTGTAATAAGCAGAGTGTACGCGTGTTGTGCACCCACCCCGCGCATATTACTAACGCGCCTTTTAAATAACACAAAAAATACTGGGCTATTGACTTTAGACCAGGTTTTTGTTGGTCAATGGTGCAGTCATTTTCAGTTGCCTCAAAATGGCACCGCGCCAACAACGCGCCTGAACACACATCGTTTTCAGACTAGCACGCCCATGGGCAGAACAGATGGGCGCAAGTGCATTTGCTATTTAAACAACGTGGCACTGGACATGAAAATGATAACTGCTTCTGGCTAAAACTAGCAAAAAACACTTGTGTCAAACCAGGCGTCGCTTTGGGTGTATGATAGGGTCCTTAATCCCTTAAAAATGACCAATTACTGTGCCGTTATTGTCATCCATTATCATCCATTATTATATCCTTTTTACATTTTTATTCTCTGTAGCAGGGAGTGCTGGAACCTATATGAATAAATATAGTCTAGCTGCGCATCTAACAAATAGAATATTGAATAATTGCAGTGTTTTTTTTTTTTTTTTTACCAAATCTTACAGCCCTAGTCAGAAGTCTCAACAGAAAAGGAGATATTTGCAAACTACGTTCAGCCACTGATAAATCGGTTTTGAGCATTTCATTAGATTCACGTTTGTGCAAAACCCATAATCCATTTAGCTTTCAGACTGTTGGTTTCAATCATTGAGGCTCAGAGTCCCATTCAAGAGCTTACCCACTAGTTAATTCGTTTAACTTGTCACATGATTACTGTGTGTACTAGTAAAAAGAGGATGCAAGTAGACACTACTCCTTCATTGGTGCTGCTCTCCGCAAAACCCCAATTGACCTGCAATTAATCAAAGAAATGTCAATTATCCATGACTTGGATTATCATCATTGGACTTTAATTAAAGCAACTGCGACAAACAGAAATATTATTAGCATAACTAAATGTTCCATGTCCACAAAGACCAATTTAAAGTGTCAAACTCAATTTCGAAGTGATGCGGTTTGCCCCACTACTAATGAAGGGACTAATGGCTCCTTTAGAAAAACTCTCTCTCCATCTCTTTTTGAATCTTGAATCCTTTTATCGCCTGTTAGCCGGAGGCTACTGCAGGGTCAACTACATGCTGACCCGTGTGGTCATGAATTAAGTATTGCATTTTAAGCAGGAGAGTAAGAGGCCTGTTTGTGAATCTGTTGAATCAAATCAGTCACTGAAGTCAAGAAGCTCAGCCAAGTTTTTTTTAGGAATAACTCATAAACATAAGATGTTTTTTAACAAATGCACCTGCAGTTAATGGTGGCTGCCAGACAAATGTTTGGAAATGTCATCACTGCCTTTTGGCTAACACTTTTACAATGTTCACCGAGACATAACGGACGCTGAACAGATTGAGTCTTCCTCTGCGGCAGAAGGCAGATTTAATGTTTCAGTGCCACATCATGTCAAAACAGTATTGCAGATGGGGACTGAAAGGCTCCCTATGGATTAGCGCAAAGCATTAGCCTTGATGCGTCAACATGTTTGATTTAGATGTTGGAACCGGAGTAATGGACATATGCTATTGATATACACATGACTGGCAATCAATCAATTAATCTATCTATCTATCTATCTATCTATCTATCTATCTATCTATCTATCTATCTATCTATCTATCTATCTATCTATCTATCTATCTATCTATCTATCATCTATCTATCTATCTATCTATCTATCTATCTATCTATCTATCTATCTATCTATCTATCTATCTATCTATCTATCTATCTATCATCTATCTATCTATCTATCTATCTATCTATCTATCTATCTATCTATCTATCTATCTATCTATCTATCTATCTATCTATCTATCTATCTATCTATCTATCTATATCTATCTATCTATCTATCTATCTATCTATCTATCTATCTATCTATCTATCTATCTATCTATCTATCTATCTATCTATCTATCTATCTATCTATCTATCTATCTATTTATCTATAAAATCAGTCTCCATCCATCCATCCTCTTGACAAACATAGTTTTTCTTTCCATCCATCCATCTATCCAAACGTTGTTTTTTCTTAGAAATTAGTCATATGAATTTTTGAATTTCAATTTAATAAACGTCCTTATATTCAAATACGAACTGCAATTTTTCATACTGTCTTGCTGTTGAAATTCAAATTGTAATTTGCAATGCATTCTCAATTGAATTCTCAATATCACACCCCCTCCTTGCCACATGTAATATGTATATGGCCCAGCACTTTTTGGTTGATTCATAATGAAAATATAAATTTTCCTGAATCACATTGGTTAAGCAATTCTGTACAATCCCAGTGAAATATACCATTGCTAGTCTGGTACATCCTCCACAACGTAGCTCTGCAAGATGGGAAATTGCACAGTGAAAATTGCATTCAGCGTTAATTTTTTTGAAGCATGTTTGTGTCGTTTCCTGATTTACATAATTCTTAACAGGCACTGAAACAACAAAGACATTGCATGGGAATAAATTACGCTATATGTGGGCTCAATTCATTCTTAGTGGATTCCTCCCTTAGTGTTTGCAAATATCTAGAAAGAGAGATAGTTCAGCCGCCTCCGGGTATTGGCATTATATAGAACAAACATGTCAACGTTTAGATGTAGTACCAGAGTGATGCCATATAACTCAATTAAATGGCGAGAGAAAAAATCCATACAGTGACATATGACGTGCAGTGATGCTAGATTGCTATTCATAACACAGTGTAGTTATGTCAGTATGGCTGTTAACAGAATATGAGGAGAATTTCTCATTAAAATGAACATGGAATACCATGTGCTGTCTCTCTCACACACACAAAAAATCTCTCTCTATCTCTCTCAGTGTAATTTATGGCATTTACTGCCTCGTAACTCAGTGAGGAATCAAACTCTTGCCAGCTTGTGTCATTTCACACAACTTTAAAATGAAACATAGACACTGGGATCTATTTTAAATGAGTCAAAATATCTCCAGGAAGAATATTTTTATAGAGTGTCATTATACAGAACACAGTTGGAGTAAAGACCAGAACCCAAATGCTTTTACATTTAAATGATACCAGTTGAGCATGCACTTTGCAGACCTAAAATAATAAAACTAAACAGAAACAAAAGAAACTGAACTAGAAAACTCTTTTCACGAGTTCACACGTACAAATAACCAGATAGTAAATAGTATGCCTATTTGGCGTGCTGTCCGAGGAGAGGGCTCCGAGCTCGGTATTTGGCCTGAACCCAGAGTACTCCCCCTGTATCTCTGGTTGGGAAAGTAACCAGGTGTGTATGAGTGTGAGGAAGACGGGGTGGTGGAGGGATGCTGAAAACCTGTCGAGGAACATTGGTGAGTTGACTGGGTAGTTATATAATCCTCCACTTGTGCTGATTGGGTAGACATGTTGATTACTGATTGCTGACATCAAGTTGGAATGACATTATGATTGGATAGATCATTTGAACGTGTTCCTCCCAAAATTTGTTAATAAAAAATATAATAAATATATATATTAGCTGAAATACGCAGGTTTTTAAATGCAAAAGTAACAAAAATATTCTACCTGGCATTACAAAAGTATCAACAAAAATGTAAAGAGTTATAAACTATATATAAACTGCTTATAAACTGTACTAAATATAATTCAAAATTAGAGAAGCATTCTGATAATATAACTTTATACAATAGACATACAGGGTACAATGGGGCTAAAGGCACACCTTAACCACTTAAACTCTGCGGACCCTGTACATCATCATGTATATACTTTCAATTTTAAATGTCTGTGGAGGAGCTCTGACCTCATATGTGGTACCATTTAAAAGCTTAGAGTCTCTACTCTCTGGAGATATGCATCACTTTGTTACTCAAATACATCACTAAATTACTCTGGTACCATTTCTGCCTGGATTTGGCCTACCCAAATTGAAAAGCTTCCCATAGCCATATACAGTGGTCTAAATTCAAAATTTTGGTGTCATTTTACAGGAAACCCTTTGACTTTACATAAACCACTGCTAAAAGTGATAAACATGTAAGTATATGTTGTCTGATCTGTAGCTTTTTTTTGTTTATAGATTCAGTTTTGAAAGTGTGTAACTCAGGCCCTGTGTGCTCTAGCACCCTGCAGACAGTTTGGGCTGTTTCCAATAAATTCCAGGAAATACTGTAAAAAAGATTTTTGTCTGGATCATGTATGCAATATTTATTCAAATGAATCTAAATGGAGGAATATTACCTTTTTATGTATACAGTGGTGGTATTGGCAAAAGTTTGAACTATTTTCGGTTTATTTTGATGAATAAAATAATTAATTTCTTGTCATTAAAATATGTTAATATAAAAAAACATATCGTAAAAATATAGAAACAAAATCATTTAAATAAGTAAAGATTCTGAAAGCATTGAATGAGATCCCATACTAATTTAATATAGATTTACAGTAGTAACAATACATTATTTTCTATTATTTGAAATGATTAATATCACATTTTTAAATATGACGGTTTCATTATAAATATGGTGATTATCTCTAAGGCGGACACCCAACTTCATGTATGATACTTACAATCTGAATCACAACCATGCCATGTTAAATGGAAAAGTCAGCCAGCTGTTTAACAAGACATTTGTTTCAAAATATATTCAATCATTTTAGCGCTTCTTATTTGCTACTTAAATCTACAACACTTTTAAAAACATCAAATATTAGATCAAATGAGCGCAGAATCAACTTTGCGCTGCTGCCTGTAATCGCGTCAAAGATCTAGTGGTTTAGAGGAAAATAAAATCAAAGGAGCCTTTTACCCTGTGGAGCCTTTAGCCCTGTTGTACCCTACTATATATATATATATATATATATATATATATATATATATATATATATATATATATATATATATATATATATATATATATATATATATATATATATATATATATATATATATATCGCTATCGTACTAGGATTCAGAGGCAGCCGGACCTCGGATATCACGTATAAGATATCAAGTCCATCCCAATATTGTCTTCCAGAAGCCTATCCACCAATACATAAGCATTACCTCCATATAGTTATTAATTAGCATGTTAACTGTCCATTAGACGCTAATCAGAGCAACAGGCCATGCTAAAACATAAATCTGAGTTTGCTGCCCTGTGACAATTTGACTGGAGGGCTTCTATCACAGTCTAATTAAGCTACTGCAGTTCACTGCCATGAGTCGTCACATGGTATTCATGGGGAAAAGTGTTGTGGTGGGTGCTGTTCTCATTGCTCAGATCTAGTTGTCATTAAATATAAGAGAAACCACACATATGTTCCTATATCACCAGAACAAAGGTGTCACAACAGATAGAGGAACTATACATAGCTTGGATTCATAATTAAAATCAATAAAAGTGTGATGTTATTATCTTTAGAACGAAACAGGGAGAGCTTATCTGCCGAAACTTTAATTAAGCAGATCTTTAAAATATAGATTTCAATCTGTAAAGCACGTAACTAGAAATAACTTTAGTTTTTTAATAAGTGGAAATCCGATTCTACTTGGTGATGAGAGAAATGCCAAAACTGATCTAAAGGAAGTTGTTGAAAGTTTATTTCTACTTGCATGCAGTGTTATGAAAGCTACCTTGAAACTGTCAGTGCAGAAAAAGTTCCACCTACTTGAACTTAAAAACTTAAGTTCAGTTGCTGCCTTGCGTTTTTAAATATAATCAAATTGGCTGTACAAATCATTTTAGTTTAAATTATATTAAACTCCGTGCTCAAAGTGGGACGATATGCAACAGTATGCAGTATTGGCCATTTGATATTTTAATCTGTACCCTTACTTCTCACATGTTGCCGTTGTTGTGCCGAATACTGTGATCCATCGAATTTTGTGACCCTATTAGGCACTGTATTAAACTAATCCAACCTACTCCTAATCCCAATACTAATCCTAACCCTACTGTCACTATAGAGCCTAATAGGGTCACAGAATTCAGTACTACATCGGTACACTGATGACCCCACCCCCCAGAGTGAGATTTCAAGCAAGGTGGACTAATGAAACACAGTTGTTTTGGAGACGCACAACAGTTTTGCTGTGGCTTTCATTGGAACTGTTATTTTGTTGCAAAATAGAGCAAATTATATTGACAATACTGTTTAAAATGTACGTCACTTAATATTACCTTTTTGTTTGTTGAACTGTTGTAAAAAAACATTTGCAATTGTGTGGATATTCAGGAAAAAATTGCATTCTTGCAATGAAGCCCTGTCTGTGAAACCAACATAATAGTTTTAGTAGTTGAAACTTAACTAGCTATAATTAGCTAATTCAGTAAATACTAACATGCTAATTGGTAACTCAATGCCTTGATTAGCATATCAACTGCTGGTTGAGTAAGACAATATAGAACATTTACCATATACCTGTTCTCAAACAAAGCTCATGCTCCACTCATCACCATGATGGCAACCCCCCCCAAAAAAACAACATAACAGAAACTCTACTAAAGTAATTGAATGTTCATTCAAAGTTATCTGGTCTTTAAAAATGCCCTCAGAGTGTAAGGGTTTTACAATGTACACAAAATGTTGACATAAAGATATTACTTATAAATTTTTCTAAAACATTTTAAATGTTACTACTTGTTTCAGAATGTTTAGAGCACATTCAAAAGTAACGTTTCTATAATGTTTGCACAGTGATAAAATGCAATGTTCCCTTAACATTTGCATAATCAAAAAGTAAAATAAAAATAAAAAATTGACATTTTGAATGTTCAGAGAACATTCAGAAATAACGTTCTCATAACTTAACAAAACGGGTACTTTGAATGCAATATAAAACATCCCAGGTTATGCATGTAACCATGGTTCCCTGAGATTAGGGAACGAGATGCTGCATCCCCTAGAGGGCGCTATGAGCGAATGACTCTGGCATGACCGGTGCCTGAAACATGAGTCTACATGCAGCCTATGACATCACCACTGGTACGACCGTGAGTATAAAAGGGCACCAGTGAAATACGCCTTCTTGTCTGAAGGAGACATGTGCAGAAATACTGAAAGCATGGCAAAGGGACGCAGTGTCTCGTTCCCTATTCTCAGGGAACCATGGTTACATGTGTAACCTGAGACATTCCCTTTTGAAACGGAACTTGCGCTGCGTTCCCTAGAGGGTGCTATGGGGAATACCCACGCCGCCATGCTGAAGGGATGAGTGCCTTATTGGCTGAGCTAAGTCAAAGGACTCAAATGAGTCCTCATCCCTAAGGTGCATACCAGCAACGTGTTCATAGACCAGAGCTCAAGAACGGAGGCCTCAACAGGATGACTCTAAAGAGAGGAAGCCTAACTACGTTCATATTCAGGCCAGCATCCGAGGTGGCTCTTTCTGTCATTTCAGCCTTGAAGTGTGGATGCCTCAACAAGAGGCCTAGCAATGCTCTAACCAAGGGCAATAGGCCTACTGAGAAAGCTCAGAAAGAGCTAAAGAACTCTAACGGAGAAGTCTAACTGGCCTACGAAGCTCTGCAGAGTGGAGGCCTCAGTATAACCATTCTCACAATGAGAAAAGGCCTAGAAACCCTCCACACTAGGGTCAGTAGCCAAGGAGGCTCCCAGAGAGCCTACAACCTAGCTCCTACCAAAGCTCTAGGAACAGAGGTCGCAGTACGACGAGTCTAAAAATCGTGAAGAAACTTAACAACGCCACATGCGGACATCTTGCAAGGATGCTCAAAGACAGCCTACCACTCGCAATTGCTATCCTAGCGGAGCTCTAGGCCCCAATAAACATAGGCAGAACAACACTCGCAGTAGTCAAGGAGGCTCACAGAAAGCCTACAACTCAGCAAACTGCCTGGCCTAGGTCTAAGAGCGGAGTCCTCGACATGACATTTCTCTAAATTGAGAAGAGACAAAACAATGCCCCGAGCTCAGGACATCTTTTAAGGAGGTCCTCAGAGAGCCTACAACTCTCAATTGCTATCCTAGCGGAGCTCTAGGGAGTGGAGCCTCAATAAAGATAGGCGTAACAACACTCGCAGTAGTCAAGGAGGCTCACAGAAAGCCTACAACTCAGCAAACTGCCTGGCCTAGGTCTAAGAGTGGAGTCCTCAACATGACGTCTCTCTAAATTGAGAAGAGACATAACAATGCCAGAGCTCAGGACATCTTGCAACGAGGCTCTCAGAGAGCCTACAACTCACAATTGCTATCCCAGTGGAACCTAGCCACGTGGTCGAGCTCTGAGGACGGAGGCCTCAACATTAATACTCTCAAAAGTGAGAGGCCTAACTATTTCCAACAACCAGGACAGTTTACCAAGGAGGTTCACAGAGAGCCACTTGATATTGCTATCCAGGTGGAGCTCTGGGGAGCAGAGGTCTCTACAAAGTGACTCTCTATAGCGAGAGGAGGCCTAGCTAACACCCATGACAGCTTACCAGTGGTGACATCATAGGCTGCCGCCTGCCAATGTCAAGTTCATTGTCGTGTTAGTAATACTTTTAATGAATTACTCCTCAAGACTAATCACACGAGTGGTTACAAGTGGCAAAATAAGAACTTTATTGAATAATAATGTTCAATTTAATTCTTTCAAGTGCTTTTTGCTTTGAAGTCTTTTCCCCATCAGAGCCTCGGGATGGTAATGATCAAGTCATACATCTAGTGTCAGAGTTTCATCTTTACCCTAAAGTGGTCCAGATGCTTACGCACGTCTTCACTTTTAATCAAACAAAGTAATTAAACACTTCAATCACACTAATGACTGCCATTGATTCCCATTATCTGTCATGTAAATCAACAACACAGATTTATACTTAATATGCATTGATGACTACACTTCTTTCCCACTTCAGTTCTTTAAGGAGCATGTTACCATGGCAACAAAGCCCCCCACAAAAATCAGTTTTTGCTCTTTAAAACTGGCTGACAACCATCAGGCATCCATTTTGTGCATAGAAACATGTTTTTTTTTTAAAAATGCATTTGGATGTGAGTACAAACAGAAAGCAAAAACAGAAAATGTTACGGTCAGATGAACTTTTGCAAAGTGTTGTTTGCGTCCTAAACTATCACCCTAGATATGATCAACTCCTCTGAGAACATTTATTTACCCAAATATTCTGTTAGAAAAACACTAACATGGCTGCTTTGAGAAAAATAAAAAGATAGAAAAAGTAGACACTTGCTTTAGTGCAGATCTATTGCATTCATGAACCTACAAGCCTGTTGACAGCCACTGCAAAAAGGGGAAAATAAACTGCAAAAACATGCACACTAGTGTTTCTTCTCCCTCGTAAGCCAACTTCCCTTTTCCCAAGGTGCATCTGCTTTTCCCTGGCCGCCTCTCCAGCAAGTTGAGCGAATCAAACACTATTTGACTGCCTGGAGTACAGGAAGCAGGCCCTTAGTGTGAGACAAAAGTTAAAACCTTTTTGTGTAAACCCTCATCTGCTCTCTCTCTCTCTCTCCTCACCAGCAATGAGGAGAGAGATATAATGCCAAAAATCAAAGCAGAAGTCCTGATCCTCCACATTATGATAAATATTATGTTAATTTTTTATTCATTTGTAGAAAAAAAATCTATCTACATATCTCTGTCTGTCTGTCTGTCTGTCTGCCCGCCCGTCCGTCCATCCATCCATCCATCCATCCATCCATCCATCCATCCATCCATCCATCCATCCATCCATCCATCCATCCATCCATCCATCCATCCATCTATCTATCTATCTATCTATCTATGAATTCGCTACAATTTTGAAACAGCTCAGTGTATCTAAAACTCAAATGCATAACGGTCATTTTTAAAAGGATAGTTTACCCATAAATAAATAATTCTGTATTAATTTACTTTAAGCCCAAAGTAAACTTCGGCCGTCTGCATTCCACGGAGGTCCGCGCCCTGTCTGTGACGTAATTTTCATCATCAGGAGGGTCATCATTTTTGTGTCCTTGTTGACAATGCTTGCACAACAGCGCATGTGTAAGTGACTTGAGCATTTAAAAAAAATAAAGTCTACTAAATAGTGTGCACATGCTGATAGTTGTGAATCGTGGAGTAAACAGTGGCTTGGTATTGAGATCACACAAAAAATTAGCTTAACGGTTACATGACCTTATCAGTTGAACCACAGCCATGATTAAACACTCATCAAGAAAGACAAACACTCATCTCTCAAGCGTAGAAACCTCACGTGCCTTCACTCAAATCCATGTACCCTTCAGATGGAATCAAAGCAATTAGCTTTTCTGGGTCTTTGCTTTTTTATTCTTATCTTTCAAGCAATTATCTCCATTTCCCCAAAGAAGCAAGGCATCACTTTATGTTTTCCATGTGTCAATGAATTTTTATTCTGAGTCACACATGCATACATGAATCTTACACAAACGCACAAACAAACAGCATGTCTTCTTGATTAACGCCTTGCTACATCCTTCTGTCTTAATTATGTGTCTCTTTCTTCACACCGAGCTCCTGCCAGCTAATGGGAAACATTTTACCTCAAAGGAAGCGAAGGGGGTAAAAAAAACTCCTAGACGTTTGAGAAATTGAGACAAGTAACTAGCGTAACCTTACGTCCAGGCATCAATCAGATTAAATTAGAAAGGGAATATGTTGTCTGTTTTACAGCTGTGAGATATGACTTCTGCCCAGTATGTGTTACCACGGAGACTGCTTGCTGTCATCCATCAAGAAGTGAATCCTTAAGGATTATGGGATATTACCTGATGGGCGATGCACGGCAACTTAGCGAAGCTCCAACTGTCAAGGACAGCGTGACGTGAGAGCTAAATGATGATGTTCTTCCAGGGTATGTGACTAATGCTTGCAGTTCTTTGCATTACTCAATGTAATGCAAAAAGATTGGGCAATTAGCACTAGTTAAAAAAAAAAAAAAACTTATTAACATTTATGGAGTAAAATGAATGGTAAAATTATAATAGTTAATAACTAAAACTAAAAGTTAAACCATAAAAAAGATAAATAAACTTGTTTCTTGAAAATAAAATAAAATAAAATGAAATAAAATACAATATAGATTAAAAAAAATTATCTAGTTGCCAAGACAAAATGTCTAACTTGATGTAGTGAAATAACAAAATCTAAAAAGTCAAACTATATATTTGTATATTTTACTAAAAAGTCAAATATAAACAAAAAAATATGTAAACATATTTAAAAAGAACGACACATATCTCCAAAACTGGAGCTCTTGTGGGGTGTTCCTGGTCTGCAGTGGTCAGTATCTATCAAAAGTGCTCCAAGGAAGGAACAGTGATGAACCGTAGCTCAAATTGCTCAAGAAGTTAATGCTGGTTCTGATAGAAAGGTGTCAGAATACACTTGTGCATCGCAGTTTGTTGTGTATGGGGCTGCATAGCCGCAGACCAGTCAGGGTGCCCATGCTGACCCTTGTCTACCGTCGAAAGCGCCAACAGTGGGCACGTGAGCATCAGAACTGGACCACTGAGCAATGAAAGAAGGTGGCCTGGTCTGATGAATCACGATTTCTTTTAAATCACGTGGGGGGAACACATGGCACCAGGATGCACTATGGGAAGAAGGGAAGAAGGCAAGCCGGCAGAGGCAGTGTGATTCTTTGGGCAATGTTCTGATGGGAAACCTTGGGTTCTGCAATCCATGTGGATGTTTCTTTGACACGTACCACCTACCTAAGCATTGTTGCAGACCATGTACACCCTTTCATGGAAGCGATATTCCCTGGTGGCTCTGTCCTCTTTCAGCAGGATAATGCGCCTGCCACAAAGCAAAAATGGTTCAGGAATAGTTTGAGGAGCACAACAAAGAGTTTGAGGTGTTGACTTGGCCTCCAAAATCCCCAGATCTCAATCCAATCGAGCATCTGTGGGATGTGCTGAACAAACAAGTCCAATCCATACAGGGAGTGCAGAATTATTAGGCACGTTGATTTTCTGATCATATTTTTTTTCCAGGCACATTTGACCAATTCCAAACCACAGTAATCCTAATAACTACTATTGATTTAGTATTTAATAACGTATAAGTGATATATAATTGTTCATGAAGGCTGGAAATGAAAATCACCTTATATTCAGGTGTGCAGAATTATTAGGCATGTTTTCTCTTACAGATAAATTGAGCCAAAAAAGAGATTTAACTCAGACTGAAAAGTCAAAAAGTATTAAATGCCCATGAGAAGGATGCAATACTAATGCTATTCTAGACATTGCAGTTAAGGCATGACCATTGGACAGTGAAATGCTCGTTGGGTCAGCAGGATCTGACAAAAACAGGTGGTGAAGAAAAGACACCTGTTAACTGCAAAAGAATTAAGAATTAAGGTGAAGAATTAAGTGTGAAACCATCAGGAACCCTTTAGTCTCCAGCGCCACCATTTTCCAAAGCTGCAACCTACCTGGAGTCTCCAGAAGTGCAAGGTGTCAGGATCTCAGAGACTTCAGTTAGGTAAAGAATCCTAAAAAATGACCCCCACTAGATAAGAATCACAAGCTGAAGTGTTGTAAAATACATGAAGAAGGTTTTTTTATAGGCTTTATGGACAGATAGGTTGAGAGTGACTCTTGAAGGACCAGCTCCTCATCCTCTAGTACCACTGTTTGAAGAATTCATCTTCCAGAATCTGGCAGTACGTTTTGGGAGTTCATTTTAGTCCATCTCTGCAAAACGGACTTCAGGATGGACTAAAATGAACTCCCAAAACGTACTGCCAGATTCTGGAAGATGAATTCTTCAAAAAGTGGTACTAGAGGATGAGGAGCTGGTCCTTGTTTAGCCCTGACACTCCTGTATTGTTTGTCTTGTCTTGTGTGAGCGCGCAGCTTTGAGCATGCTCAAGCTGCGTGCTCTTCTGTCCTTGTGTTTTGTGTGCGGGGCGTGGTGTTCGGATCCCAGCACTTCGGTCTAGTTTGGGTTTCAGTTTTGTGTTGGGATTCGGACATTCATGCTCCGTGTGTTTGTTTTGTCATGTGAGCGTGTGCTCTTCTCTCTGTGTGTTCTGTGTAGCACACGGTTCATGTTTACATCGGTCGTGTGCTTTCATGTTTTGTCTTATGTTGTGTAGCACGTGGTTGGTGTTTTTTCACTGGCTACGTGCTACGTCATGTCATGTTTTGTGTGAACATGCAGCTGATGAGTTCTCATTAGCTGCATGTTCATGTCATGTTTGGTTTGAGCACATGTCTTGTTAAGGGTTTCTTTGTGCCATGTGCTCGTGTCCATTGTCTAACCCCGCCCACCTTGTTTCCTGATTATTGGTTCATTTGCCCCACCTGTCTTCTCTCGTTACCCTCTTTTGTTTGTTCCCTATTTAATCTCCTTGTGTTTGCAGTCCAGTGCTGAATCGTCGTCGTATGTACCTCCTGTTTCCCTGCTCCCTTCAAGTCAAGCCAAGCTCGAGTCAAGTCTTGTTTTTCCCCCCCGGGGTAGTTTTGTTTTGTCTTGTTTTTGTTTTATTATTATCATTAAAAAGCCCATTTATCTGCACCTTTGAGTCCTCGCCTCATCCCTACACCAACCCTGACACCGCTTCGCAATTTACAGGACTTAAAGAATCTGCTGCTTATTTATTTTAATTTTTTCAAGCTTATCTATAGCAAATAGTCTTAAAGGTTTTGGCTGCAATTGATTTTGTTTATTAATTTTACAATATTAGAATTATATAATATAATTCTCAGTGGAGTATAACGGATTAAACTCTACTAAAAACCTACAAAAAGTGGGAAAGGTTGCCCATGTGGAAAGAACAAATGTAAAACACAATGACTCAACTCTTCACATGAGGTTAGACTTCCTAAAAATTCTTCTTTCCTCAGAGCAAATGTAGGGAAAAACAGGTTCACCATGCTTTGTTTGCCATGATTCAGCCTGACATGCACAGAGAGCCCTTGCAAGGTCCGTACCTATGAGTCACTGCTTCAGCTCCAGTGCACTGAACTTTACCCCTTGGACTCAACCGCAGAAGCACAGAACATTACATCAGAAGTAAGGTGAACGAATAACCCAATAGGTACTGAGTTGACGACAGAGATAACACCTATATATATATATATATGAACAGAAAGAAATCAGTGTAAAAACCAAGGCCCATATTACAACTTAAAAGGCTCTAATCCGTTTAGAATACAATGTTCCTTTGGGTGATTTTGTTAAAACCAATTAGCACTGGAAAGGTCAAAGGCTTAGATGGGGGAAGAAAAAAAAACATCAAAGTAGATTGGTCCTTAGTTTAAATTTGACCAACAGAGCTAATGCTTTGCAATTCAATTGTGCATGTTAATAAGAGCACTTGAATTTGAGAGGAAAGAGGAAATGAGTGCAGAGAGGCAAGAGTAAGAGAGCGAGAGAGAGAGAGTTCAGTGGGGACGCACTACGGCGCTGGCCTTTTTCTGTAGATCTCAAGTGCGCACATTATCAGGTGGCTGTTTACCACAAGAACACTTCTGCGCTTGTGTGGGAGCCCAAACAACAAAAGCCAACATCCAGGAGAACAACCTCTCTGCATATTTTAACTGAGCATTCAACATGGTCCACCTGACAGATTTATAAATGGCCATAATCATCCATCAAAGGATGCTTTTTTTATCCAAAGAGACTTACAATGCCGTAATTGAAAGGTCAGTCCACATGTCACCTGGGGTTAAGAGCTTTGTGTGAGGGCACAGCGGTAATGTGCCGGTAGAAGACATTAACTCTCAAGTCAGTGGGTTTTTATCCTTTTATGTCACCAATATCCCGACAGGGTTGAAAGCTGGTTTCAAAATAAACGTCTAGCTAATATAAAAGCAATGCAGATGCTCACTGATTTATGAAAATCATTGAAATCAAGAATCACTCTGCTAGTGAAAAATCTGGGCACAGCTGGAAACATGTTTTTGTCTAAGAAACCTTTTTGACTTAAAAGCCTTTTTATCTAAAGGCCTGTTCACACCGGGACAATTTTCCCATGTGTTTATCGCCGACGTTTAACACCTCGTGACTAGACAAAGGGCGCCATTGTGAGTGTGCACACTGAGGCACAAAAACAGCAGGCGCAAAGTGTCATTTAAAAAAAAACGCCTTGGGTTCTTTTTTTTTGTTGACGTGGCACGTTAAAAACTGGTTGACCAATGAGATCGGTGCTTTTGTTCACGTGCCTGGAGCTGCTGAAGTGACAGTAAAACACGACTTGGTGACGCTCAAGCACAAAACGGTCTGGCCGAGTACGCAACGAAGAAGAAGTAGGTAGACAAAGAGCTACTAATGCTGCTTGCCAGTTAGCAAAAAGTGTGTGAATGTTTTTTGCAAGAGCGTAAAAACTGTCTCTCTTCTTCTGCGTGGCAAGCGAGTGTCAGAAGCGTAAAGTGCCGCAGCACCAGCTTGTGTACCGGGAGCGCCATCTACTGAATTTGCACGTTCCCTCGCGCATCGCCAGTGAGAATCGCTGTGAACACTCAATACGCGCTGAAAAACGTCAGGAAAAAACGCTGGTGATATTCGTCCCGGTGTGTACAGGCCTTAAAAGTGCTTAAAATTAGTTCAGTCAGGTCCACTTAAGTCAAAAACACCATAGACAAACTTTTAGTCAACTTTTTATTGGCATATTTTGCAAAAAATTTACATTTGGCGAATGGCTCTGTTCTAAATTCCCCATCCTTTTCATGAGCTCCATGAAATGCCAAGACAGGGAACAGCAGCAGGGCAGCGAAATCCCCCATTTAGAACAGAGTATGCATCAATGACAACATAATGACATTGGTTAAGTTAAACACAGTTTAAGGAGGAGCTGGGGTGGAGGTGGGTTGCAAAGCAGTGTGCAGCAGAAGCAGCCAAGCAGGCAGATTGAACTGAAGCTATGCTTAAGTAAGGCGTCCTGTTTGAGAGTTGCCAATTGAGTGCATATGAATTGGATCAGCTGATAGGGATGGAGTTGGAATTTTGCCAATCAGCTGATAGCGGAGCTTGACTACGTGGCCTGCCTGAACTAACACAGAATGTTTGATTTTTGTAGAGAAATATGCATTTTTAAACAAAGTTGTAGGGTACTAAAAAGCAGCAAACAATGATCAATCAATCAATCAATCAAATAAAATTAAGTAAAATAAATTAAATAAAAAAACTAAAATAATAAAATAAACAAAACAAACCCCTGTTTCACAGACAAGGCTTAAGCTAGTCCCAGACTAAAATGCATGTTTACGTTTTTTTAACTGAAAGCAACTTGCACTGACGTATCTTAAAATGTCAGTGCCATTGTTTTGTCTCAAGATGCACACCAATAATGTGATTTTCTATGGCACGGTTATAAAAGCTACTTAAATGTCCTAATTGAAACTAAAGCCTAACCCTGGCTTAATCTAAACCTTGTCTGTGAAACCGGGCCAAGAAAAACAAAAACAAACAAAAAATCTGTGAATAAAATAAAAAAGTGAAGCAGAAGATAATTTTGGCAAAGGCAAGAGGTTGGGTAGATGCCTGAAAATAATAGTTTAGTGAATTTGTAAGGTTAACAATTTATTAATGAAATACAATTACATAATTAAAGGGCAACAGAAACCAGGAACAAACCCAAGAGGTCCACACACACCTGTGAAAATGCCAATTTGTACCACACTAGCCGTGACAAAATACAGCTTCTGCTCTGGAGCTCTCTGACTCTTCGCAGTAATATATTTCTAAAGTTTTGAGGGGAAATGGAAAAGAAAGCAGCCTAGATTACAGCAATTTATTACAACCATTAAAGCTTATTAGCCAGAACTTAAGCCTCATCAAGTTTCTCCTTGATACTCTATGCACTTTGAAGATAGCAGACGCAAACAAACATGCACAAATACCCCGATCGGTACCATGTGTTGCACATTTATTTTGTCTGTCAATATCCTGAGTATAGTCAATGCATCTCATGAATTTCTAATGCCTTTAAGCCACATAGATGCCGAATTTTCCACAGAACAGTGACAAGCGTTGAGAAAGGCCTTCAACTAGACTGTTTTGTACGGTCTCTCTGTTTTTTATTGTACTCCTGTTTACCTTTCTTTTTTATCATAAGCTATTTTATTTGATACATTATTTCAGATTTGTCCTTTTTTAGCAAAGAACAGGAAAACCAAAGTATTTACCCCACATTTATGCCACATGTCTTATACAGCAAGGTCATTTTCATTAGCAAAAGAGCACTTGAGGAAACCTATAGCTCCCACTGAGAAGAAAATAAATTACATTTGAGATATATTTAATATCTAAGTTGTTTCTCCTAGACAGCAATAAAAATAAATGGGGAGATCTGTTTCAAAAGAGATATCAATGATGCCTCCAACTGTGCTAAGATCAAATTCTGCAATCATTCAGAGATTTCAATTGGAGCTCAAATTTTTCCTTACCAAAATCTTCTGAGCAATGCTATCAACATTCATTTTGAACTAAGAACTGAACTCCAAGTCATCTGAGCGATGAAAGATCAACTAAAACTAGACATTTTCTGAATTAGGCGTATAAACTGATGGAGCTTTCATCATTACTGGAACAAAGTGATCTCAATGCCTCACTTTTCAACTTGATTCAGTCATATTGTCAACTCTCTTCCCTCCCTCGCACTTTGTAACAAATCCTTCCCTTGCAGGTCAAAATAACCCAAAGCCCAGAAAGGTCTATTCATTCATCAATTTTTTAATGCAATTTTTTTGCGGGGGTTTTTTGTAAAAAAAAAAAAAAAAAGTTGAAAAAAAGTTGAAAAAAAAATCAATAAATAATAAATAAATAATAATTTAAGCACATTCTTTTAACTTAAATAAAAAAATAACTCACAGTTTTCATGCATAACTCTTTTAATTCAGCTCAATATATATATATATATATATATATAACATGATATTTCATGTCTCTTGCCACTAGATGGCTTATAGCTCTATAGCTCTTATAGCAAATGAGCAGTTCCGCTGGGTCCTAAAGTCTGCTCCTCTTCAGTATGTGTTTAGATACACATGTAGGGCATCATTTATGAAACTTTTGTAAATATACAAGCTAATTCTGAGTAATTTGCACCTTTACGAAAACTCTCCTCTGGATTCACAATCGCTTCGTATACCACGGATTCGCTATAGTTAAACATGTGTATATTAAATAATTCCAAACATTTGTAAATAGGACGCGCGTGCACGCTCATTCATAATTAGCAATACGTGTCCAGGAACGCTGTGGAATCTTCTTGACCTCCTTCTCAGGTTTGGCTCCAGTATATTGCATAAATGCTAAAGAGACTAAATGGTCATATGCCCAGCAATATTCAATTGTTTTCCACCAAAGCATGTTTAACCAGCTAAAAAAATGCCTGGTGCTCTTCTGAAAACTGCCAGCTGGTGGCGCTTGAAAGCGCGTTTCAAGCTCAACATTTTTTCCAGCTGAGATACTTTGGTTGCTATGATATGAGATGGCAGTAATGTTACTATATCTAATTTTGAAGAATATTAGTGAATATAAAAATGCAGTAACCAGTATTCTAAGTCCTCCATTGTTGTTCAGTCGGTGTACAAGTGGGATGATTGGTCAGTGTAGTATTTGTCCTGCCCCTCCTCCACTGTGATTGGACGGCTGGGTAAAAAGTGACAGTGACGAGCGCTGTCTATTACGCAAAGTTGAACAGTTGGAAAAAAAAAGACAGGGCAAACTCGTTAAATATTACAGCAAAGTGCAATGTCATAATTTTGCCTAAATTAGAACACAGAACATTCAAATGTTTTAAACACCATTTACACGTGGTAGGGAGCAGGTGTAAATTTCTTTCGTACCAACTAAAAATGTCAAAATACGATATTTTCGTGAATCCGAAAATTTACATCAGAATGGCTTTTACGAACGATTTACACAAAAAATCGTTTTACCCGTGTTTCATGAATGAGGCCCGCAGAATCTACGTTATAAAATACATTTTTGGTAACGTTTTAGCATTTTTAGTTTGAATTTTGAGCATTTTTAGGGTTGTCTTTGTGTACTGAAGCATTCCTTGCATTACGATCATTCCTATGGGGGTAAAATTGACCCACGAGGGAAGAATTTGTTACTACTTCAACTTAAACTCCTCAAATCCAGTCCTTTGTGTGTGTGTGTGTGTGTGTGTGTGTGTGTGTGTGTGTGTGTGTGTGTGTGTGTGTGTGTGTGTGTGTGTGTGTGTGTGTGTGTGTGTGTGTGTGTGTGTGTGTGTGTGTGTGTGTGTGTGTGTGTGTGTGTGTGTCGGTGTGTGTGTCGGTGTGTGTGTGTGTGTGTGTGTGTGTGTATTCGTGGTTCAAGTACGACAAAAGTCCTAAGGTCTTGGACCACTCCGATGAACACAATATTTTTTCAAAAATTTGTTTCGGGTCAAAATGACCCGAGGGAAGGATGAGGGCTAAGAAACCTTCAAAGACACACATACTGTACACAGTACACACTTAAGGCCGGTTCACACAGAACACATTTTTGCTTTTTTGCGGGTCAGTGGAATGAAAAAAAAGATTTGAATGGTACTGTATATTTTGTAGATACATTCAGTAAATAGCAAAAGCACAAAAAGCCTCGTGTTAGATCGTTTTGAGCACTCATTCCTCTTCTGTTCTAATTCTAGTTCTCTGTACATTAGTGTTAAAAAAGCAATAAGGGATTGTGAAGGTGGATAGGAGTTATGTCTATATGCGTATATATGCCTGGCAGATGTATCATGGACTTTCAAAGGCTTGTTATTAGAAGAGAAGTACACAGCAACATGCTTATTATATCTATCTTATTCTCGTAGTGTTTCTTTACAAAGTGACATCGCCAACTACTAGCCTGGTAACAGAATACAGCGTTTTTACTTGTTTTCGCTTTCCATGTCTGCTTATAATATTGTCCATTTAAAATACCTCACAGACCACAAGAACATAAACTAACAAACCAAGTTTATGTCATAAACCTTGATGAATGAAACCTAAGAAGTGGCTAGGTGCTCTGGAGAGCAACATCAGGTTTTAATGAGAAAAAGAGTACAAAAGTAGATTTCCATATCTATGGCATAATTGGAAAACTTTCGCACAGATTTGCAACAGTCTCTGCATTTGGAGCACATCCCTGAATGATGTGTTGAACCCCTATTGTTTTATTGTGGAGGAAATGTCGGCAAACTGCCGCTTGGTTGAATGGTGAATAAAAGATGGATTTTGAATGGCTTTTTTTGTTTCTTTTACACCCATCTCTGTCTCTTGTGCTCTCTGACTTCCTGTTTAAGCAGCCGGAGGCTCAGAGCATATAGCACATATTAAGATGGAATACAAATTACTTCCTGTTATTTTTTTCCCCTTGCTGCGTCCAGACAGGTCATGAAAACCATGCCCTGATCTGTCATTTCAGTCCGGGTCTCATTTGTATTCATAAGTATTCAAATGCAAACCGTTCACATAGACAATGAAATGAGCAATAACAATTATTGACAGCGATTGAAATTGAGAGATATACAAATATTTATCGATACTAGAGACACTATTCAAAAGCAGGACTCTCATTCATGAATAAATCATGAAGACTTTGTAAAGGAAAATGTATCAACAAAATTCAGATAGGAATATTAAAAGCAGTGAAAGCCATTTGCACTCCTAATATGGATTTAAATATCATCAAATCTTAACCTCATTAAATGAAATCTAATTGAAAATATCAATGTGTGTGTCACTCATTTACCGATTTGTGAGTGTTGTGGTATTAAACATTTATAATGTATTCATATGAAAATTATTTTCAATATCCTTATTTGTGCTCTTTATAGACATAGCCTACTGAAAGCAACAATGCACAATATAAAATAATATTGTTGCTTTCAGTAGGCGTCTATCCAGCTGCGAAGCCACTGGAATAAAATAGAATTGTCGTAAAGCGCTGTTGTGGCTGGTTAGTAGGCTACAGAAAAACATGGAAAAGATAGATTTTCTCACGTGTCGCGTCACGTATGGTCAGGACTTTTTGTGGGGTTATAGGGCTGTTCCAGAATTAGCATTATTGCTGTTAAGGTATGTCCATGGACTCTGTCCATCATTTTAATATAGCAGATTTTTGTCCACATTTTGTTTAGATATTACATGATTACTTGGGAATATTGTTGTATGGCCAGAAGGAATCATGCCATACCCTGGGTTTTTGAGAAAAGCCACCACTGCTGGGCACAAACACATTTTTACTGAAAGCTCATTTTTTAAGATATCAACTGTTCAAATTTGGAACACAACTTCCTTAGATTTATAGCTTTGATTTTCATACAGTTTTAGAGTAAAACATGTTTTGGAAAATATAAAATTTATTTTTGTGCATTTTTCACTAATGTGCAAGTTCACTTTTTAAAACTTATATCAGCAATAATCTGCTAAGTGTTGTCTTTAAAAAGAAACCAAACTGAAGTCTGTGCTCCAAAGAATTAAAGATTTATGACCGTTTAAATTGGAAATTTCACTTTCAGATCCATGCTCAAAAAATGAAAAAAAATGGATTATAACTACTGCATAAATATAATTTAATACCATAAAATCCCCTAAAGATACAAAAGATGAATAAAAAAAACATGATCGAATTTAAATATAGTACAATCATTTCTTTGAAAATAATTTTGACCGACACGCGAACAGTACAAGAGGGTTAAAAAAATGCTCTATAGGGCACAGCTGATTGGTTCCTGCCAACCTGATCTCACAGAATTCTGTGAAATGAACACGGGTCCCTTAACTCAAAATCCGTGACAGTTTCACGGAATCGCCGAAAATTCCGTGATGGGTCCACGAAAGTGATTCCAATGCAAGTCAATGACAGTAAAAAGCAGACATGATTTTATGAATATTTATAGGCTACTTTCATATTTTGGAGCAACTAACTCCACTCCTACCCTAAACCTACCCACTCTCAACAATATAAAAACACATAACAGGCAAATACAAGTACAGTCACAGGTATTTATTGCAAAAAATGACCAAAAACAGTATAAAAGTATTAACTTATGTTGCATTCCAAGTCATTTGAAGTCACACGATGTCTTCATGTAAAGAACAGAGTTGATCTTAATGTTGTAATCGCTAAAATGATGATCCCGCCGCTCCGTGAACACACTCATTCATATCTGATTCAAATAATACACACGACTCTTCAGCGTGACGCATTCTGTCACGAGACACACGAGAGCCAATGGCATTTTACAATCGAAGCCGGCGTAATGACGCTATTGGTCACGAGACATACGACAGCCAATGCTGTCAAAGCTGACGTAACGTTTCTCCCGGCGGCAAATTTGAAATGTATTTTTGATCTTTGGCGGATGGACTCGACGTTGCTGATCGCTTTTGGGGATTTTCTTCACACAAATTAATCGTTTGGCCTCGGAACACTTGGAATATTTGTACTTTTGGAATAAATTGTGCCTGCAGTCGTATCTGCCTGTTATATCCTGTTTTTTTATAATACACATATGGTTAGGTTTAGGAAAGGGATTGGGTTACGTGTTCAAAACGTGTCTAAATACTGTAAAAAAAAATATTAAATAAATAAAATTATGCTGGCTGATTAAATCGAGAATCACACTCCATGTCATAATGGCAAAAATCATAGTTTCATGATGATAACCATGCCCAACGCGTCTGTATACTGTCATTGACCTATATAGGCATCACTTCCGTGGACCCATCACAGAATTTTCGGCGATTCCATGAAACTGCCACGGATTTTGAGTTAAGGGACCCGTGTTCATTTCACGGAATTCTGTGAGATCAGGTTGTTCCTGCAGTATCAGTAGCCAATGAGCTTGCTGCTCTACTTTCAAATACTTGGCCAGCGTTTGCTGTAGCAGTTAAACAAGTTGGGTTGAAAATAGACTAACCCAGCAATTAGGTTGTTTTAACCCAGCATTTGGGTTGTTTTAACCCAGCGGTTGGGTTAAATGTTTGCTTGAAACAACCCAATTGCTGGGTTAAAACATTTTTAACCCAACACAACTTGGGTTATTTTTAACCCAGCATTTTTTAGAGTGTAGATCTGCTGCGGTAATTCATACATGCTATATTGTACAGCCGCAGCATGTGTTACTTGCTCACAGCAGTACCAAACACATTAAAGTCCCAGTGAACCGGAAGTTGCAACTGACTTTATTTCAGTGCTGTGACGTATTTCCAAGTGAAACGGAATATTGAATAGAGGGCAGGGTTTCACTTCAGCGCTCCTCCTCTCCATCTCGCGCTCATAGCAGACTAACGGATGGAGGGGAGTGGTTAAGCCGTCACACAGTCGTCATTGGAAAGGGAACGCCATTCCAGACCGGAAGTTACTTTTCAGATTTTGATTAAAGATTACCGCGGCAAACAACTTTTTTCTGTGTGTTAACTTGCACGGATAAGTTGTTCACCCTAAGACCTGTAATGTGGGCTAACAAATTAAATAAGATCGATTTTGATTTCATGAGGACTTTAATATCCATTACCAAACACTCATGTTGTCATGACAGAATGGTATGAATACCTGCAAATACAAATGAGATCATGTTGATAATTTTTAATGCAAATGATAATCACCTCTCTGTAAATTCTCAAATCAGTTCTCTGTGGTATGACAAACAGGTGACACTGCTTTAGGCATAAAAAGAGAGCAAATTTGATTGAATATTGCATATAAAAATATGTTGCGTGATCCATCCTCATTGAGAATCCGGTTTTGCATGGTTTGATTTGCTCTTCGTCTTTCAATTGTCTATAAAAAAAATAAATAAAAAATATCAATGAATTAAATTTACCTAGCGAAGCATGGAATAAATAAATAGTGGGGTGGACGTATTGCAGACACGGAGACGGAGACGGAGACAGAGACAGAGACCATGGTTCCATGAGCAGATGATGTGCGCAGTGGCCATGCATCTCAATTAATAGGCCAAATGTAAAATTGGTTTACTTGTACTTGACTGGGTTTTCCATTTTCCTTGTGTACAGCATCACAGAAAAATGTTTAACTAATGTTTCTGGGGATCTAATTCATGTTTTGAACATTCCCTTAACACATTTACCCTCTTATATGCACCCGTTTAAAGATTATCCTTGTTTAAAGACCATGTCTGAATAAAACAAAAAAGAAGCGGAAAAAGATATGACAGGAATTCTCCTTTTCAGCAATATCACACAAGCAAAAATCCTGTGGCTGCAGGTAAAACACATCGTGTTTATTCATACAATTATGCATAACAATTGTGCATAGTTACATCGTGTACTAAGACTGACGGAAAATGAAAAGTTCAGATTTTCTAGACCGATAGTGCTAGGAACTATACCCTCATTGCTGCGTAGAAATCATGGAACTTTGCTGCCATACCATGAGTGCAGCGGCGCAATGATATTACACAGCACCTGAAAATAGTCCCCAGAACGCTCTCTGTGCAAGCAGGTTGTCACGTTGGTTATGTTGACAGAAGTTGGCATATTTTCAGGCGCTGTGTAATATCATTGCGCCGCTGCACCCATGGTACGGCAGTAAAGTTCCTTGATTATTACGCAGGAATGAGGGTATAGTTCCTAGTCATATCGGTCTAGAAAATCGCAATTTTTCATTTTCCATCGGTCTTAGTACACGATGTAACTATTCACATCACAACATGTAAATAGGAAAATGTTGGCGTTATTTATCACTTATTGAGCAGTAGGCTAGCTGGAGCCGTTTACCTCCAGTCTTTGTGCTAAGCTAGGCTAGCAGTGAGTGTGTCAGACAGAGTTATGGCACGCACGGAGATGAGAATGGTATGTATGGACTTATCTAACTCTGGGGGATACGGTGAATAAGCTAAAGTCCCAAAAAGTTGCGTGTTCCTTTAAAGTATACTTAAAGTATACTTTTACACACTAAAATTGGGCCAATTTAGGCCCAAGTAGTATTGAAATAGTACACTTACAAGTATACTACTTGTACATTGATATCAGTATACTAATACCTGAAAAATAGCCCTGAACTTTACTTAAATATACTTGAATTTGAAGTATACTTATTTTTTTTAAAGAGCTATCAAATAATACAACCTGGTCTCATTATGAAAATGTACCTCTGGCAACGTTTTTGCAAACCGCCAAAATACGTACCAATAAGTACATATCTCTGCAGTTTCAAAGTGAAATGAACACTAGAGGCAGTAAAACAGCAAGCACTTTTTATCGTTTTTTTTTTTTCCATGTAAATGAATACATTTTGGAGTTTGCGTCACTTAATCTGCTCCATATGCTCGGCTTTTTTTATATAATAAGTTTGCTCAGTAGCTCAGCTGGTACAGATTTGTACTTGTAATAATGAAAGCTCAGGTACGAATCCCGTGAAAGACAAGTCATGATAAAAGAGCTCAAAGATGAGTTCACACAAGCTAACAAGACATGGTTACTATTGTATTTTTGTCACATTTGCTTTTGTTAACACTATCGGTTAGGTTTAGGGTTTAGTGTAGGTGTACGTTAAAAAAACAATGTCACAAAACGTCAGATTGACGCTCATCTGTTCCGGGAAAAAAAACGAAGCTTTTGGCGGCACCCAGTGGACATATCACTTTGAAACTGCAGTGATATGTACAAATTGGTACGTATTTTGGGGTTTGCAAAAACGTTGCCAGAGGTACATTTTCGCAATGAGACCAGGCTGAATTAATACAGATTGTTTCTCCATGTGATTCTTTGCACAATACTATGTTATGACCTTAAACAGATTTACTAAAAGGCACGATTTGTAAACTTATACATTTTGATGTTTGCATCATATAACCAGCACCATATATGGCTTTTCTGATGATGCAATAAACTCAGTAGCTCATCTGAAGGAGCACTGTACTTCAATGCAAAGCACTCGGGTAGAAGTCCAGTGAAACACGAAACACAATAAAGGAGCCAATGCGTTTTTATCTCACGTTTGCTTTTGTTACCACTATCGGTTAGGTTCAGGGTTTCATGTAGATAGTACATTATTTGCAAACACAATAGCTCATTAATCTTTTAGCGCCGCTCACCAGACATTTCATTTCCAAACTGCCACGTACAACAACCAACGCGATAAAATGTTTTGGAAAAAACTTTGAAAGTGTCTCTAAACATGCAAGAAGTATAGTTATATCATTCTGCAGAAACATTGCCACAGAGAGATTGGGTTGTTCATTTCAGTTAGAATGCCTGTAGGAAGTAGCAAGGTAGCTTTGGAACAGTGCAATATTTGTTCAGATGAAAAACGAGGATTCTTACAACTTTTTTGTTATGTCTTATTCAATATTGTATCTGTGGAAGACCAACAACTATATATTCAAAAACATCTCAGTCCATACAATGGAACAACATTGGAACCTATTAAATTTCATTGTATGAAAAAAATGAATGAATAAATAAAAATATCGGTTTATTTTAAGGTGTCAGAATTACAGTGTAATTATACATTTAAGTACTGAGTAATAATAATGAACTACATGTAATCACTATAGGGTTAGGATGAGGGTTTGGTTTAGAGTTAATTGCATGTAATTATGCATAATTTACAGTTAATACTACAGTAGCTACATGTAACATGTGTAACTATTACCAAAATATCTTCTTTTGGCATTCCACAGAAGAAAGTAATACAGTTATGGAATGACATGACGCTGAGTAAATGATGACACAGTTTTAATTTTTTGGATGAATTATCTATTTAAATCCTCTTAAACATCCACAAACACGTACACACAAGCTCCCGCCACGCTCTACTGTCACTTTTTCATGTCTTTATCTTTTCCCTGCTGCTTCTCTCAGGGTGGGTCTTCATCTATCTGTCATTTCCTCAGTCTCTCCCTGCCTCCGTTTCCCCCGAGGCCGTCGCCAGATCAATGTTAGTGAATGGCTAGCCTCCAGCACTTCCGCTGAGTCAGAAAGGTGGGGAAATATGGTGAACTGCGAGGGCCCCCTGTTCCAAAGAAGCTGTCCAACTGTCTATCTCTCCGTACCTGCAGCCTCTGTCAGCGCGCCGTGATGGCTCCCAGGACACAGCTTGTATAAACACAGACTGGGACAAGCGTCTGAGGTAATTTGTGTCATTGTGGGATGTTCCAGTCTGTTCGGAGTAAATCTGCACACGGTCGGTAACGGCTAAAGTCGGCCGATTCGTCTTCATTCATAACAATCTGTCATAACTTGGCCATGTTAAGATTTTCAGGGGAAAGAGTCTTTACCCCGTCTCCCTTCCCGCTGCTTTGGGCTAAATGAAAACCAAACAGAGCATAGCGCCGTGTGTGCGTGTGGGCTAGCGACTACATCCACAGTGTTACGTCTCTGCATGCTTTGGAATTTCCATATGTCTCTGTGGTTACTCCTGCCATCCATCACAATTGTTCTCTAGGCAAGACAGCTGTCCTCGCCTCGGGAATATTCACAGCCCACCAGCCCATCAAATTACATCTAATTCTCTTTCAGTCAAGCCTGAGACTCCAAAGAGAAGTTCAAAACGGCCTCTGACCATCGCTGCGAGGAAATTCGGGGGCAGAGTTGTTGTTGTCGGCAGCGGTGGCGGCGGCACAATGTGACTCCAGCCACGCTGCAGCCTTTTGGGGAAGGTGAAAAAGTGGGGGAGTTGGAGGGAGTCAGTGACATTTAAGAATATTAGACCGGAATCAAATTTTCTTTGTGTCTTTTCGTCTATGTATCCGAAAGTGACAGAAGAGAGAAGGTCAACAAAAGTGTGAGACATCCTTAGTGCTTCATTTTGGGAGGCACAGAAAAGGCATCAAGCAAACATCTATCTTCTTTCTCCGGTTAATGTTTTTTTCTCTCACTCTCTTGTTCTAAAATGCTATTAGCTGTCTTGTTGTCTACTGTCTACAAAGGCAGATGCCTTCTAAGCTGGCAATCTAACTGAAACGGATTTGGAACACTAGCTGTTTGCATGTTGCTAACAATGTGATACTCTAACATGCTTAAAAAGTCATATTGTACACAAATATTGCACAAAATATTTTCACTATATTTCACTATAGAACAAATTATATGTGCACTCACAATTTTGTCAACAATATTTTTCTGTTATGAAAAGTCAGTAGGTGCGTTCACGCCATACCGGAATTACCGGAATTACAAGATTCTGTCTTGTAAAAAGTCTTCACGTCCTATGAACTTGTAATTCCAACTTCCGAACTGCAGACTAATTGAGTGCAACAGTCAGGTTCCGGAATTTAAAAAAAAAAAAAACAACTTTTTGAATGATAACTTATAAACCTTGAAAGACAGACCTGTGAGCTATGAGGTTGTTAATCAACGGTATTTGCTTCCGCACTATTTCAGCATTTTTTAAATAATTGTTTAAAAGTGGAATTCCTGGTCAAAAACTACATTACCCATGATGCTGTACAGAAAATTCAACCCGTTCTCACTCCCAAGGCATCAAAATCCGAAGCATGGTTAAGTGCCTTCCGCATCACAATGGAGACGCTAACGGTACCCCTAGGCGTCACTACATCTTTGGCGTCTTACACAGACTCGTCGGACATGGGAACATTATCGTCATGATGATCATATAGTGGGTTATAATTTTGCCATTATGGCATGTTGGAGTGTGATTCTCAATTTAATCAGCAAGCATAATTGTATTTACATTTATTTTACTGACGCTATTTAGACACGTTTTAACATGTAACCCAACCCCATCCCATCCCTAAACCTACCTATTTGTATATTATATGATATAAAACACAGATATAACAGGCAGATACGACTGCATTCACAATTTATTCAAAAAGTACAAATATTCCAAGCGTTCCGAGGCCAAGCGATTGATTTGTGTGAAGGAAATCTCGAAAAGCGATCAGCATCTCCATCCGCTGAAGATCATGAACACATTACATTTTAAAAATTGCCGCCCGTTACGTCAGTTTTCATAGTGAAATTGCATTGGCTCTCGTATGTCTCGTGACCAATTGCGTCATTACGTCAGCTTGGATTGTAAAATGTCATTGGCTCTCGTGTGTCTTGTGACCAATTGTGTCATGCTCAAGAGTCGTGTGTATTATTTAAATGAGATATGACTGAGTGGACTGTGTGTGTTCACCAAGGCGGGATCATCATCTCAGCGAATAAAACATTAAGATCAACTCTGTTCTTTACATGAAGATATCGTATGACTTCAGAAGCCTTGGAATGCAACATGAGTTCATACTTTTATACTGTTTTTGGTGAGCTTTTGCAATAAATACCTGTGACTGTACTTGTATTTGCCCGTTATGTGTTTTATATTGTTTAGAAGTAGGTAGGTTTAGGGTAGGAATTGGGTTAGTTACTCCAAAATATAAAAATAGCCTTTAAATATTAATAAAATATTAATACCATCATGGGTAACACTTTAATAACTACACGCTATGAAGCAATAGTTAAGCATTAGTAAATAGTTAATTCATCATTTATAAAGCATTAATAGACATTACTAAGCAGTTTATAAATACAGCTATAAACGCTTTATTCTTGATTTATAAGCATATCTATAATGTGTTTAATAATTGTATTTTCATACTTTATAAATTATCAATTTATAATTTCTAAATTAAGGATTACATTATTTACAAACCAGTTATTTAGGAGTTGTCAGTGGTTCATAATATCATTTAGAAAGTTTAAGTAAAGGATTAATAAACTATTTAAATGTACATTTATACATCTTATTATTTCGACATATAGTATTAGTTATTTAGTGTGTTAATAAATGCTTTATTAACACATTCCTACTGTAATTAATGATTAATCCAGGTAGTTATAAAACATTTAGTAGTTGTCAGTTAACTATTTTTGTGAGCTCATCTAAAGTGAGGACTATTTATGCCTGGAAAAGCTTTTACAAAGGAGATTTAAAGGCTCAGTTCTCTTCTGAACAGAACACCGGAGGAATATAGCACATAGAAATATTTATTTCAAAATGCAAAAATGGAGACTGTACAACTAGTAACTTAATATAAAATTAAAATGAAACCTCTTCAATGTCATAGAAAATAATATTCCTGTAGACCGCCAGAAAACATAACTGCAGTAAAATTAAACTAAGCCTCTGCAATCTGATGTAATAATACATTTCTGTAAAGTGTAAACATTGCACTGGATTACAGGAGTGCCAAAATACAAAAAATACAATTTAGATAAAACAATAACAATATAATAAAATATTTGACAGTGTCAAAACAGTACTAACTTTAAAACATTAGAGAACAGCAGAGCAGAAGAGAACTGAGCCTTTAAATCTCCTTTGTAAAAGCTTTACGAGGTATAAATAGTCCTCACTTTAGATGATCTTACAAAAAAAGTTAACTGACGACTACTAAATGTTTTATAACTACCTGAATTAATCATGAATTACAGTAGGAATATGTGTGAATAAAGCATTGATTAACACACTGAGTAACTATTACTATATGTCTAAATAAGATGTATAAATGTACATTTAAATAGTTTATTAATCATTTACCTACATTTTCTAAATGATCTTATAAACCACTGACAACTCCTAAATAACTGGTTTGTAAATAATGTAATACTTAATTTAGAAATTATAAATTGATAATTTATAAAGTATGAAAATACAATTATTAAACACATTATAGATATGCTTATAAATCAAGAATAAAGCGTTTATAGCTGTATTTATAAACTGCTTAGTAATGTCTATTAATGCTTTATAAATAATGAATTAACTATTTACTGATGCTTAACTAATGCTTCATAGCGTGTAGTTATTATAAAGTGTTACCCAATCATGTCTGCTTTTACAAATGCAAAGAATAAAATGCGTCTTGATCTGACGCATTGGGTAAACAACTGAAATGAATGGAGCACCTGTGCGTCGATATAGTGACGCCCAACGGAAACTTTAGCATCTTCATTGTGACTCGGAAGGCACTTGACCATGATTCGGATTTTGACACCTTGGGAGTGAGAATGGGTTGGAAAAATTACATCAATCAGAGAGTCGAAAAAGCAACACGCTCCAAAATAGCTTTTTAGCTCCGCCCACATACATGACACACCGCTTGTAATCGGGTTGAAGCTCTCAAAATAGTGAAATGTTTGTATGTACTTATGCATATTTTGCAATTAACTTAAAATATATTGTTTTTTAAACATATATTAAACATTTGTTAATGAGTAGTTGTATATTTCTCCATTGTTTTTAATTTGTTCGCAGTGCTTCATGGGATTGTAGTTCTTTCCCTCACTAAAGTCTTGTGGCCTTGTCCAATTGTCAGTTTTTCAAAAACTTTTTTGCTTCAAATCAAAGTTTGTAGTGTTTTGATTCACCTCGTGTTGATTGGCTTGGTTCATGGCTTTTAACCCTCTCGCAAAGACTATTTTAAAATCTCTATGGGAAAAATGTATGAAAAAAAAAAAAGAAAAAGTTCCGAAACAAACGTTGCAGAAAAGGGGGACGGGTGCTGTTGCACTCTATTTTTCCGTTGCTAGATTTGCCATATAGAAATGCATAATTCTGAGTCCGTGGACATGAATAGCTGCGAGTAAAACATGTCGGACTGTCATCTCATAATTACAGCAATTATGCCATGGTGTAAAAGCAGCACATTATCAACATTTCTCTAAACCATCTTGGAATGGATTTGGGCGAGTTCACGGCATGTCAAAATTACCATAACTTTGAGATTCAAACTTGAAAAAAAATGTCATGTCCCTGTAACCCTCCGACTCCTGACCACTGCAATATCATGCAGAAGCACTTTTTTAGAAGAAAATAGTAGAGAGGTTTTAGTAGTAAAATGTAGAAAATTTCTGCTTAATAATTCCAACAATTGATTAATGACTGCTGCAAAACATACTCATTTGCATAAACCTGAATGCTACTAAACTCTGTTGAATTGCCACTCGTGTATTTCCAATATTCACTGAAAATAGTTGACCGCCTGCTTTGTCGCCGCAGTTCTCCATCAGTGTGAATGGCCCTTTAAAACACTGCCTACACATCTCACTAGGTTTTGGAACAGAGCCGCTGTCTGCATTCTCGGTGTTTTTTCTCTCTCCCTCTTCGCCACTGCTCAGTTAACTGTCCCTTTGTAGTGACTGGCGACTCAGTTTGTACATGGCCGGTCTCCTGCATAATTGAACACAGCCAGTCTTTTGGGATGGTCTGTTTGTGAGGGAGGCTCATTCCATCCCAGC